>NC_054474.1:146202365-146284865 GCF_017639515.1 Carcharodon carcharias
CGCTCTGTCTCTCTCATGCGCACGCACTCTCTCTCTCGCGCACTCTCTCTCTCACGCGCACTCACTCTCTCTCTCTCTCTCACGCGCACTCTCTCTCTCACGTGCACTCTCTTTCTCATGCGCACTCTCTCTCTCACGTGCACTCTCTCTCACGTGCACTCTCTCTTTCTCTCACACACACACACTTTCTCTCTCTCACACACACACACTCACTCTCTCACACACTCACACACACACTCATTCTATCTCACACACACACTCTCTCACACACACACACACACACTCTCTCACACACACACGCTCTCTCTTTCTCACACACACACGCTCTCTGTCTCTCACACACACACGCTCTCTGTTTCTCACACACACACACACACTCTCTCTCTCTCACACACACATGCTCTCTCTCTCTCACACACACACGCTCTCTCTCTCACACACACACACGCTCTCTCTCTCACACACACACGCACTCTCTCTCTCACACACATACGCACTCTCTCTCTCTCACACACACACGCACTCTCGCACAAACACGCACTCTCTCTCTCACACACGCACTCTCTCTCTCACACACGCACTCTCTCACACACGCACGCACTCTCTCTCTCACACGCACGCTCTCTCTCTCACACACAGACACGCTCTCTCTCTCACACACACACGCACTCTCTCTCTCACACACACACACGCACCCTCTCTCTCTCGCACACACACACGCACTCTTGCACACACACGCACTCTCTCTCTCACACACGCACTCTCTCTCTCTCACACACGCACTCTCTCTCTCACACACGTGCTCTCTCACACACGCACGCACTCTCTCACACACGCACGCCCTCTCTCTCACACGCACGCTCTCTCTCTCACACACACGCACTCTCTCTCACACACACACACACCCTCGCACACACACGCACTCTCTCTCTCTCACACACGCACTCTCTCTCTCTCACACATGCACTCTCTCTCTCACACACGCACGCACTCTCTCTCTCACACACGCATGCACTCTCTCTCTCACACGCACGCTATCTCCCTCTCACACGCACGCTCTCTCTCTCACGCACGCACTCTCTCTCTCTCACGCACGCACTCTCTCTCTCTCACGCACGCACTCTCTCTCACGCACGCACTCTCTCTCTCTCACGCACGCATTCTCTCTCTCTCACGCACGCACTCTCTCCCTCTCACGCACGCACTCTCTCTCTCTCATACATGCACTCTCTCTTTCACACTCGCGCACTCTCTCTCTCTCATGCGCGCTCTCTCTCTCACACGCACTCTCTCTCTCTCACGCGCATTCTCTCTCTTTCTCTCTCTCACGCGCAATCTCTCTCTTTCCCTCTCTCACGTGCACTCTCTCTCTCACGCGCACTCGCTCCATCTCTCACGCGCACTCTCTCTCTCACGCGCACTCTTTCTCTCTCTCTCACGCGCACTCTCTCTCTCTCTCACGCGCACTCTCTCTCTCACGCGCCCTGGCTCTCTCTCTCGCACGCGCTCTCTCTCGCGCTCTCTCGCACGCGCACTCTCTCTCTCACGCGCACTCACTCACTCTCTCTCCCTCACGCGCACTCACTCACTCTCTCTCTCTAACGCGCACTGACTCACTCTCTCTCTCACACGCACTCACTCACTCTCTCACGCACACTCTTGCTCTCTGTCTCTCACGCGCTCTATCTCACTCTCTCTCACGCGTACTCTCTCTCTCTCACGCGCACTCTCTCTCTCACGCGAACTCTCTCACGTGAACTCTCTCACGCGCACTCTCACTCTCTCTCTCTCACGCGCACTCTCCCTCTCTCATGTGCACTCTCTCTCTCACGCGCACTCTCTCTCTCTCACGCGCATTCTCGCTCTCTCACGCGCACTCTCTCTCTCTCTCACGCGCACTCTCTCTCTCTCTCACGGGCACTCTCTCTCTCTCTCACGCACACTCACTCAATCTCTCTCACGCGCACTCACTCACTCTCTCTCTCTCACACGCACTGACTCACTCTCTCTCACGTGCACTCGCTCACTCTCTCATGCGCACTCTCGCTCTCTCTCTCTCACGCGCACTCTCTCTCTCTCACGCACACTCACTCACTCTCTCTCACGCGCACTGACTCACTCTCTCTCACGCACACTCGCTCACTCCCTCACCCGCACTCACTCTCTCTCTCTCACGCGCACTCTCTCTCTCTCTCACGCGCACTCTTTCTCTCACGCGCACTCTCTCTCTCTCACGTGCACTCTCTCTCACGCGCACTCTCTCTCTCTCTCACGCGCACTCTCTCTCTCTTTCTCTCTCTCACGCGAACTCTCTCTCTCTCACGCGCACTCTCTCTCTCTCTCTCTCACGTGCATGCACTCTCTCTCTCTCACGCGCACTCTCTCTCTCTTTCTCTCTCTCACGCGAACTCTCTCTCTCTCACGCGCACTCTCTCTCTCTTTCTCTCTCTCACGCGCACTATCTCTCACGCGCACGCTCTCTCTCAAGCGCTCTCTGTCTCTCTCTGTCTCTCTCACGCGCACTCTTTCCCTCTCTCTCACGCGCACTCTTTCCCTCTCTCCCTCACACGCACTCTCTCTCTCCCTCACGCGCACTCTCTCTCTCACGCGCACTCTCTCTCTCTCACGCGCACTCTCTCTCTCTCTCACGCGCACTCTCTCTCTCACGCACACTAACTCTCACGCGCATTCTCTCTCTCTCACGCGCACTCTCTCTCTCTCTCACACGTGCACTCTCTCTCTCTCTCACGCGAACTCTCTCACGCGCACTCTCTCTCACGCGCACTCTCTCTCTCTCTCACGCGCACTCTCTCTCTCTCATGCGCACTCTCTCTCTCTCACGCGCACTCTCTCTCTCTCACGCGCACTCTCTCTCTCTCACGCGCACTCTCTCTCTCTCACGCACACTCTCTCTCTCTCACGCGCATTCTCTCTCTGTCACGCGCACTCTCTCTCTCTCTCTCTCACGTGCACACTCTCTCTCTCTCACGCGCACTCTCTCACGCGCGCTCTCTCTCTCTCTTGCACGGGCACTCTCTCGCTCTCTCTCTCGCACGCGCACTCTCTCTCTCTCTCTCATGCGCACTCTCACTCTCTCTCTCACGCGCACTCACTTACTCTCTCACTCTCTCACACGCACTCTTGCTCTCTGTCTCTCACGCGCTCTATCTCACTCTCTCACGCGCACTCTCTCTCTGTCACGCGCACTCTCTCTCTCTCACGCGCACTCTCTCTCTCTCACGCGCACTCTCTCTCTCACGCGCACTCTCTCTCTCACGCGCACTCTCACGCGCACTCTCTCTCTCACGCGCACTCTCTCTCTCACGCGATCTCTCTCATGCGCACTCTCTCTGTCACGCGCCCTGTCTCTCACGCGCACTCTCTCTCTCATGCGCACTCTGTCTCTCTCTCACGCGAACTCTCTCTCTCTCCCACGTGCATTCTCTCTCTCTAATGTGCACTCTCTCTCTCTCTCACGCACACTCTCTCTCTCACGCACACTCTCTCTCTCACGCGCACACTCTCTCTCATGCGAACTCTCTCACGCGAACTCTCTCTCTCTCACGTGCACTCTGTCTCTCACGTGCACTCTCTCTCACGCGCACTCTCTCTCTCATGCGAACTCTCTCTCTCTCTCTCACGCGAACTCTCTCTCTCACGCGCACTCTCTCTCTGTCACGCGCACTCTCTCTCTCTCACGCGCACTCTCTCTCTCACGCGCACTCTCTCTCTCTCTCACGTGCACTCTCTCTCTCTCTCACGCGCATTCTCTCTCTCTCACGCGCACTCTCTCTCTCTCTCACGCGCACTCTCTTGCACGGGCACTCTCTCGCTCTCTCTCTCACACGTGCACTCTGTCGTTCTCTCTCGCACGCGCACTCTCTCCCTCTCTCACGCGCACTCACTCACTCTCTCACTCTCTCACGCGAACTCTTGCTCTCTGTCTCTCACGCGCTCTATCTCACTCTCTCTCTCACGCGCACTCTCTCTCTCTCTCACGCGCACTCTCTCTCTCTCACGCGCACTCTCTCTCTCTCACGCGCACTCTCTCTCTCACGTGCACACTCTCTCTCTCACGCGCACACTCTCTCTCTCACGCGCACACTCTCTCTTCCTCACGCGCACTCTCTCTCTCACGCGCACTCTTTCTCTCATGCGCACTCTCACGTGCACTCTCTCTCTCACGCGCACTCTCTCTCTCTCACGCGCACTCTCTCTCTCTCACGCGCCCTCTCTCTCTCAAGCGCCCTCTCTCTCTCTCACGCGCACTCTCTCTCTCTCTCTCATGCGCACTCTCTCTCATGCGCACTCTGTCTCTCTCTCTCTCTCACGCGAACTCTCTCTCTCTCTCACGCGCACTCTCTCTCTCTCACGGGCACTCTCTCTCTCTCTCTCACGCGCACTCTCTCTCTCTCACGCGCACTCTCTCTCCCTCACGCGCACACTCTCTCTCTCACGCGCACTCTCTCTCTCTCTCTCTCACGCGCACTCTCTCTCTCTCTCACACGCACTCTCTCTCTCACGGGCACTCTCTCTCCCTCACCCGCACACTCTCTCTCTCACGTGCACTCTCTCCCTCATGCGCACTCTTTCTCTATCTCACGCGCACTCTCTCTCTCACGCGCACTCTCTCTCTCACGCGCACTCTCTCTCTCACGCGCACACTCTCTCTCTCACGTGCACTCTCTCTCTCATGCGCACTCTCTCTCTCTCATGCGCACTCTCTCTCTCTCACGCGCACTCTCTTTCTCTCTCACACGCACACTCTCTCTCTCTCACGCGCACACTCTCTCTCTCTCTCACGTGCACAATCTCTCTCTCTCTCACGTGCACAATCTCTCTCTCACGTGCACTCTCTCTCTCTCTCTCACGCGCGCTCTCTCTCTCATGCGCACTCACTCTCTCATGCGCACTCACTCTCTCTATCAGGTGCACTCTCTCTCTCTCACGCGCACACTCCCTCATGCGCACTCTCTCTCTCTCACGCGCACTCTCTCTCTCTCACACGCACTCTTTCTCTCTCTCTCTCACATGCACTCTCTCCCTCTCACATGCGCACTCTCTCTCTCTCTCTCACGCGCACGCTCTCTTTCTCTCAAGCGCACTCTGTCTCTCTCTCTCACGCACATTTTCTCCCTCTCTCTCATGCGCACTCTCTCCCTCTCACGCGCACTCTCTCCCTCTCACGCGCACTCTTTCTCTCTCTCTCTCTCACGCGCACTCTCTCTCTCTCTCATGTGCACTCTCCCTCCCTCACGCGCACTCTCTCTCACGCGCACTCTCTCTCTTTCTCTCACGCGCACTCTCTCCCTCACGAGCACTCTCTCTCCCTCACGCGCACTCTCTCTCTCTCCCTCACGAGAACTCTCTCTCTCTCACGTGCAATCTCTCTCTCTCACGTGCACTCTCTCTCTCTCACGCGCACTCTCTCTCTCTCACGCGCACTCTCTCTCTCTCACGCGCACTCTCTCTCATGCGCACTCCCTCTCTCTCTCTGTCTCACGCGCACTCAATCTCTCTCTTTCACGCGCACTCTCTCTCTCTCACGAGCACTCTCTCTCTCACGCGCACTCTTTCTCTCTCTCACGCGCACTCTCTCTCTCCCTCACGCGCACTCTCTCTCACGCGCACTCTCTCTCTTTCTCTCACGTGCACTCTCTCCCTCACGAGCACTCTCTCTCCCTCACGCGCACTCTCTCTCTCTCCCTCACGAGCACTCTCTCTCTCTCACGCGCACTCTCTCTCTATCTCACGCGCACTCTCTCTCTCTCACGCGCACTCTCTCTCTCTCACGCGCACTCTCTCTCTCTCATGCGCACTCCCTCTCTCTCTCTGTCTCACGCGCACTCACTCTCTCTCTTTCACGCGCACTCTCTCTCTCTCACGAGCACTCTCTCTCTCTCACGCGCACTCTCTCTCTCTCACGCGCACTCTCTCTCACGCGCACTCTCTCTCTCACGCGCACGCTCTCTCTCACGCGCACTCTCTCTCTCTCTTACGCGCACTCTCTCTCACGCCCACTCTCTCTCTCTCTCTCTTACGCGCACTCTCTTTCTCTCCCTCACGCGCACGTTCTGTCTCTCTCACGCGCACGCACTCTCTCTCTCTCCCTCGCGCACTCTCTCTCTCTCTCACGCGCACTCACTCTCTCTCTCATGTGCACTCTCTTTCTCACGCGCACTCTCTCTCACGTGCACTCCCTCTCACATGCACTCTCTCTCACGCGCACGCTCTCTTTCTCTCAAGCGCACTCTGTCTCTCTCTCTCACGCACATTTTCTCCCTCTCTCTCATGCGCACTCTCTCTCTCTCTCACGCGCACTCTCTCCCTCTCACGCGCACTCTCTCTCTCTCACGCGCACTCTCTCTCTCCCTCACGCGCACTCTCTCTCTCCCTCACGCGCACTCTCTCTCTTTCTCTCACGCGCACTCTCTCCCTCACGAGCACTCTCTCCCTCACGAGCACTCTCTCTCCCTCACGCGCACTCTCTCTCTCTCCCTCACGAGCACTCTCTCTCTCTCACGTGCAATCTCTCTCTCTCACGTGCACTCTCTCTCTCTCACGCGCACTCTCTCTCTCTCACGCGCACTCTCTCTCTCTCACGCGCACTCTCTCTCTCTCTCACGCGCACTCTCTCTCTCTCATGCGCACTCCCTCTCTCTCTCTGTCTCACGCGCACTCACTCTCTCTCTTTCACGCGCACTCTCTCTCTCTCACGAGCACTCTCTCTCTCTCTCACGCGCACTCTCTCTCTCTCACGCGCACTCTCTCTCTCTCTCACGCGCACTCTCTCTCTCTCTCACGCGCACTCTCTCTCTCACGCGCACGCTCTCTCTCACGCGCACTCTCTCTCTCACGCGCACGCTCTCTCTCACGCGCACTCTCTCTCTCTCTTACGCGCACTCTCTCTCACGTCCACTCTCTCTCTCTCTCTCTCTTACGCGCACTCTCTTTCTCTCCCTCACGCGCACGTTCTGTCTCTCTCACGCGCACGCACTCTCTCTCTCTCCCTCGCGCACTCTCTCTCTCTCTCATGCGCACTCACTCTCTCTCTCTCACGCGCACTCTCTCTCTCATGTGCACTCTCTTTCTCACGCGCACTCTCTCTCACGTGCACTCCCTCTCACATGCACTCTCTCTCACGCGCACTCACTCTCTCACGTGCACTCTCTCTCTCTCACACGCACTCTCTCTCTCACGCGCATTCTCTCTCTCTCCCTCATGCGCACTCTTTCTCTCACGCGCACTCTCTCTCTCGCGCACTCTCTCTCTCTCTCACGTGCACTCTCTCTCTCACGGGCACTCTCTCTCTCATGCGCACTCTCTCTCTCTCACACGCACTCTCTTTCTCTCTCACACGCACACTCTCTCTCTCTCACGCGCACACTCTCTCTCTCTCACGTGCACGATCTCTCTCTCTCACGTGCACAATCTCTCTCTCTCACGTGCACAATCTCTCTCTCTCTCTCACGTGCACTCTCTCTCTCTCACGTGCACTCTCTCTCTCTCTCTCTCACGCGCACTCTCTCTCTCATGCGCACTCACTCTCTCATGCGCACTCACTCTCTCTATCAGGTGCACTCTCTCTCTCTCACGCGCCCAATCCGTCATGCGCACTCTCTCTCTCTCACGCGCACTCTCTCTCTCACACGCACTCTTTCTCTCTCTCTCTCACATGCACTCTCTCCCTCTCACACGCACACTCTCTCTCTCTCACGCGCACACTCTCTCTCTCTCACGTGCACGATCTCTCTCTCTCACGTGCACAATCTCTCTCTCTCTCACGTGCACTCTCTCTCTCATGCGCACTCACTCTCTCATGCGCACTCACTCTCTCTATCAGGTGCACTCTCTCTCTCTCACGCGCCCAATCCCTCATGCGCACTCTCTCTCTCTCACGCACACTCTCTCTCTCTCACACGCACTCTTTCTCTCTCTCTCACATGCACTCTCTCCCTCTCACACGCGCACTCTCTCTCTCTCTCACGCGCATGCTCTCTTTCTCTCAAGCGCACTCTGTCTCTCTCTCTCTCTCACGCACATTTTCTCCCTCTCTCTCTCATGCGCACTCTCTCTCTCTCTCACGCGCACTCTCTCCCTCTCACGCGCACTCTTTCTCTCTCTCTCTCATGCGCACTCTCTCTCTCTCTCTCATGTGCACTCTCCCTCCCTCACGCGCACTCTCTCTCTCTCACGCACACTCTCTCTCTTTCTCTCACGCGCACTCTCTCCCTCACGAGCACTCTCTCTCTCTCCCTCACGCGCACTCTCTCTCTCTCTCTCACGGGCACTCTCTCTCTCATGCGCACTCTCTCTCTCTCACGCGCACTCTCTTTCTCTCTCACACGCACACTCTCGCTCTCTCACGCGCACACTCTCTCTCTCTCACGTGCACAATCTCTCTCTCTCTCACGTGCACTCTCTCTCTCTCTCTCACGTGCACTCTCTCTCTCTCTCTCACGTGCACTCTCTCTCTCTCTCTCATGCGCACTCTCTCTCTCATGCGCACTCACTCTCTCATGCGCACTCACTCTCTCTATCAGGTGCACTCTGTCTATCACGCGTACTCTCTCTCAAGTGCACTCTCTCTCTCTCACGCGCACAATCCCTCATGCGCACTTCTCTCTCTCACGCGCACTCTCTCTCACACGCACTCTATCTCTCTTTCTCTCACATGCACGCTCTCCCTCTCACACGCGCACTCTCTCTCTCACGCGCACACTCTCTTTCTCTCAAGCGCACTCTGTCTCTCTCTCTCTCACGCACATTTTCTCCCTCTCTCTCTCATGCGCACTCTCTCTCTCTCTCACGCGCACTCTTTCTCTCTCTCTCTCTCTCACGCGCACTCTCTCTCTCTCTCATGTGCACTCTCCCTCCCTCACGCGCACTCTCTCTCTCTCACGCGCACTCTCTCTCTCTCTCTCACGCGCACTCTCTCCCTCACGAGCACTCTCTCTCTCTCCCTCACGCGCACTCTCTCTCTCTCCCTCACGAGCACTCTCTCTCTCTCCCTCACGAGCACTCTCTCTCTCTCACGTGCACTCTCTCTCTCTCACGCGCACTCTCTCTCTCTCACGCGCACTCTCTCTCTCACGCGCACTCTCTCTCTCATGCGCACTCCCTCTCTCTCTCTCTCTCACGAGCACTCTCTCTCTCTCTCTCACACGCACTCTCTCTCTCTCTCACACGCACTCTTTCTCTCTCTCTCTCACATGCACTCTCTCCCTCTCACACGCGCACTCTCTCTCTCGCGCACGCTCTCTTTCTCTCAAGCGCACTCTGTCTCTCTCTCTCTCTCTCTCACGCACATTTTCTCCCTCTCTCTCTCATGCGCACTCTCTCTCTCTCTCACGCGCACTCTCTCCCTCTCACGCACACTCTTTCTCTCTCTCTCTCTCACGCGCACTCTCTCTCTCTCTCTCATGTGCACTCTCCCTCCCTCACGCGCACTCTCTCTCTCTCACGCGCACTCTCTCCCTCACGAGCACTCTCTCTCTCTCCCTTACGCGCACTCTCTCTCTCTCCCTCACGAGCACTCTCTCTCTCTCACGCGCACTCTCTCTCTCTCATGCGCACTCCCTCTCTCTCATGCGCACTCCCTCTCTCTCCCTGTCTCACGCGCACTCACTCTCTCTCTTTCACGCGCACTCTCTCTCTCTCTCTCTCACGAGCACTCTCTCTCTCTCTCTCACGCGCACTCTCTCTCTCTCACACGCACTCTCTCTCTCTCTCACGCGCACTCTCTCTCTACCTCACGCGCACTCTCTCTCTCTCACGCGCACTCTCTCTCTCTCATGCGCACCCTCTCTCTCACGCGCACTCTCTCTCTCTCTTATGCACACTCTCTCTCACACCCACTCTCTCTCTCTCTCACGCGCACTCTCTCTCTCTCCCTCACGCGCACGTTCTGTCTCTCACACGCGCCCGCACTCTCTCTCTCTCCCTCGCGCACTCTCTCTCTCTCTCTCATGCGCACTCCCTCTCTCTCTTTCACGCGCACTCTCTCTCTCTCTCACGAGCACTCTCTCTCTCTCTCTCACGCGCACTCTCTCTCTCTCTTATGCGCACTCTCTCTCACACCCACTCTCTCTCTCTCTCACGCGCACTCTCTCTCTCTCCCTCACGCGCACGTTCTGTCTCTCACACGCGCCCGCACTCTCTCTCTCTCCCTCGCGCACTCTCTCTCTCTCTCTCACGCACACTCTCTCTCTCTCACACGCACTCTTTCTCTCTCTCTCTCACATGCACTCTCTCCCTCTCACACGCGCACTCTCTCTCTCTCTCACGCGCATGCTCTCTTTCTCTCAAGCGCACTCTGTCTCTCTCTCTCACGCACATTTTCTCCCTCTCTCTCTCATGCGCACTCTCTCTCTCTCTCACGCGCACTCTCTCCCTCTCACGCGCACTCTTTCTCTCTCTCTCTCATGCGCACTCTCTCTCTCTCTCTCTCATGCGCACTCTCTCTCTCTCTCTCATGTGCACTCTCCCTCCCTCACGCGCACTCTCTCTCTCTCACGCACACTCTCTCTCTTTCTCTCACGCGCACTCTCTCCCTCACGAGCACTCTCTCTCTCTCCCTCACGCGCACTCTCTCTCTCTCTCTCACGGGCACTCTCTCTCTCATGCGCACTCTCTCTCTCTCACGCGCACTCTCTTTCTCTCTCACACGCACACTCTCGCTCTCTCACGCGCACACTCTCTCTCTCTCACGTGCACAATCTCTCTCTCTCTCACGTGCACTCTCTCTCTCTCTCTCACGTGCACTCTCTCTCTCATGCGCACTCACTCTCTCATGCGCACTCACTCTCTCTATCAGGTGCACTCTGTCTATCACGCGTACTCTCTCTCAAGTGCACTCTCTCTCTCTCGCGCACAATCCCTCATGCGCACTTCTCTCTCTCACGCGCACTCTCTCTCACACGCACTCTATCTCTCTCTCTCTCACATGCACGCTCTCCCTCTCACACGCGCACTCTCTCTCTCACGCGCACGCTCTCTT
This sequence comes from Carcharodon carcharias, assembly GCF_017639515.1. Lineage (NCBI taxonomy): Eukaryota > Metazoa > Chordata > Chondrichthyes > Lamniformes > Lamnidae > Carcharodon > Carcharodon carcharias. Next base: position 146,213,365 of record NC_054474.1, read on the forward strand.
TCTCTCAAGCGCACTCTGTCTCTCTCTCTCTCACGCACATTTTCTCCCTCTCTCATGCGCACTCTCTCTCTCTCTCACGCGCACTCTTTCTCTCTCTCTCTCTCTCACGCGCACTCTCTCTCTCTCTCTCATGTGCACTCTCCCTCCCTCACGCGCACTCTCTCTCTCTCACGCGCACTCTCTCTCTCTCTCACGCGCACTCTCTCCCTCACGAGCACTCTCTCTCTCTCCCTCACGCGCACTCTCTCTCTCCCTCACGAGCACTCTCTCTCTCTCCCTCACGAGCACTCTCTCTCTCTCACGTGCACTCTCTCTCTCTCACGCGCACTCTCTCTCTCTCACGCGCACTCTCTCTCTCTCACGCGCACTCTCTCTCTCTCATGCGCACTCCCTCTCTCTCTCTCTCTCACGAGCACTCTCTCTCTCTCTCTCTCACACGCACTCTCTCTCTCTCTCACACGCACTCTTTCTCTCTCTCTCTCACATGCACTCTCTCCCTCTCACACGCGCACTCTCTCTCTCTCGCGCACGCTCTCTTTCTCTCAAGCGCACTCTGTCTCTCTCTCTCTCTCACGCACATTTTCTCCCTCTCTCATGCGCACTCTCTCTCTCTCTCACGCGCACTCTCTCCCTCTCACGCGCACTCTTTCTCTCTCTCTCTCTCACGCGCACTCTCTCTCTCTCTCTCATGTGCACTCTCCCTCCCTCACGCGCACTCTCTCTCTCTCACGCGCACTCTCTCCCTCACGAGCACTCTCTCTCTCTCCCTTACGCGCACTCTCTCTCTCTCCCTCACGAGCACTCTCTCTCTCTCACGCGCACTCTCTCTCTCTCATGCGCACTCCCTCTCTCTCCCTGTCTCACGCGCACTCACTCTCTCTCTTTCACGTGCACTCTCTCTCTCTCTCACGAGCACTCTCTCTCTCTCTCTCACGCGCACTCTCTCTCTCTCACACGCACTCTCTCTCTCTCTCACGCGCACTCTCTCTCTACCTCACGCGCACTCTCTCTCTCTCACGCGCACTCTCTCTCTCATGCGCACCCTCTCTCTCACGCGCACTCTCTCTCTCTCTTATGCGCACTCTCTCTCACACCCACTCTCTCTCTCTCTCACGCGCACTCTCTCTCTCTCCCTCACGCGCACGTTCTGTCTCTCACACGCGCCCGCACTCTCTCTCTCTCCCTCGCGCACTCTCTCTCTCTCTCTCTCATGCGCACTCCCTCTCTCTCCCTGTCTCACGCGCACTCACTCTCTCTCTTTCACGCGCACTCTCTCTCTCACGAGCACTCTCTCTCTCTCTCTCACGCGCACTCTCTCTCTCTCTTATGCGCACTCTCTCTCACACCCACTCTCTCTCTCTCTCACGCGCACTCTCTCTCTCTCCCTCACGCGCACGTTCTGTCTCTCACACGCGCCCGCACTCTCTCTCTCTCCCTCGCGCTCTCTCTCTCTCTCTCACGCGCACTCTCTCTCTCATGTGCACTCTCTTTCTCACGCGCACTCTCTCTCTCTCACGCGCACTCTCTCTCTCTCATGTGCACACTCTCTCTCTCACGCGCACACTCTCTCTCTCACGCGCACCCTCTCTCTTCCTCACGCGCAGTCTCTCTCTCACGCGCACTCTTTCTCTCATGCGCACTCTCACGCGCACTCTCTCTCTCTCACGCGCACTCTCTCTCTCTCACGCGCACTCTCTCTCTCTCTCACGCGCTCTCTCTCTCTCAAGCGCCCTCTCTCTCTCACGCGCACTCTCTCTCTCTCACGCGCACTCTCTCTCATGCGCACTCTGTCTCTCTCTCTCTCTCACGCGAACTCTCTCTCTCTCTCACGCGCACTCTCTCTCTCTCACGGGCACTCTCTCTCCCTCACGCGCACACTCTCTCTCTCACGCACACTCTCTCTCTCTCTCTCTCACGCGCACTCTCTCTCTCATGCGCACTCTGTCTCTCTCTCTCTCTCACACGCACTCTCTCTCTCTCTCACACGCACTCTCTCTCTCACGGGCACTCTCTCTCCCTCACGCGCACACTCTCTGTCTCACGTGCACTCTCTCTCCCTCATGCGCACTCTTTCTCTCTCTCACGCGCAATCTCTCTCTCACGTGCACTCTCTCTCTCACGCGCACTCTCTCTCTCTCACGTGCACTCTCTCTCTCACGTGCACTCTCTCTCACGTGCACAATCTCTCTCTCACACGTGCACAATCTCTCTCTCTCACGTGCACAATCTCTCTCTCTCTCACGTGCACTCTCTCTCTCTCTCTCACGTGCACTCTCTCTCTCTCTCTCACGCGCACTCTCTCTCTCATGCGCACTCACTCTCTCATGCGCACTCACTCTCTCTATCAGGTGCACTCTCTCTCTCTCACGCGCACAATCCCTCATGCGCACTCTCTCTCTCTCACGCGCACTCTCTCTCTCTCACACGCACTCTTTCTCTCTCTCTCTCACATGCACTCTCTCCCTCTCACACGCGCACTCTCTCTCTCTCTCACGCGCATGCTCTCTTTCTCTCAAGCGCACTCTGTCTCTCTCTCTCTCTCTCACGCACATTTTCTCCCTCTCTCTCTCATGCGCACTCTCTCTCTCTCTCACGCGCACTCTCTCCCTCTCACGCGCACTCTTTCTCTCTCTCTCACGCGCACTCTCTCTCTCTCATGTGCACTCTCCCTCCCTCACGTGCACTCTCTCTCTCTCACGCACACTCTCTCTCTTTCTCTCACACGCACTCTCTCCCTCACGAGCACTCTCTCTCTCTCCCTCACGCGCACTCTCTCTCTCTCTCTCACGGGCATTCTCTCTCTCATGCGCACTATCTCTCTCTCACGCGCACTCTCTTTCTCTCTCACACGCACACTCTCGCTCTCTCACACGCACACTCTCTCTCTCTCACGTGCACAATCTCTCTCTCTCTCACGTGCACTCTCTCTCTCTCTCTCACGTGCACTCACTCTCTCTCTCTCACGCGCACTCTCTCTCTCATGCGCACTCACTCTCTCATGCGCACTCACTCTCTCTATCAGGTGCACTCTCTCTATCACGCGCACTCTCTCTCAAGTGCACTCTCTCTCTCTCACGCGCACAATCCCTCATGCGCACTTCTCTCTCTCTCACGCGCACTCTCTCTCACACGCACTCTTTCTCTCTCCCTCTCACATGCACTCTCTCCCTCTCACACGCGCACTCTCTCTCTCACGCGCACGCTCTCTTTCTCTCAAGCGCACTCTGTCTCTCTCTCTCTCACGCACATTTTCTCCCTCTCTCTCTCATGCGCACTCTCTCTCTCTCACGCACACTCTTTCTCTCTCTCTCTCTCTCACGCGCACTATCTCTCTCTCTCATGTGCACTCTCCCTCCCTCACGTGCACTCTCTCTCTCTCACGCGCACTCTCTCTCTCTCTCTCTCACGCGCACTCTCTCCCTCACGAGCACTCTCTCTCTCTCCCTCACGCGCACTCTCTCTCTCTCCCTCACGAGCACTCTCTCTCTCTCCCTCACGAGCACTCTCTCTCTCTCACGTGCACTCTCTCTCTCTCACGCGCACTCTCTCTCTCTCACGCGCACTCTCTCTCTCTCACGCGCACTCTCTCTCTCTCACGCGCACTCTCTCTCTCTCATGCGCACTCCCTCTCTCTCTCTCTCTCTCACGAGCACTCTCTCTCTCTCTCTCATGCGCACTCTCTCTCTACCTCACGCGCACTCTCTCTCTCTCTCACGCGCCCTCTCTCATGCGCACGCTCTCTCTCACGCGCACTGTCTCTCTCTTACGCGCACTCTCTCTCACGCCCACTCTCTCTCACTCTCTTACGCGCACTCTCTCTCTCTCCCTCACGCGCACGTTCTGTCTCTCTCACGCGCACGCACTCTCTCTCTCCCTCGCGCACTCTCTCTCTCTCTCACGCGCACTCACTCTCTCTCTCTCACGCGCACTCTCTCTCTCACGTGCACTCTCTTTCTCACGCGCACTCTCTCTCACGTGCACTCCCTCTCACGTGCACTCTCTCTCACGCGCACTCACTCTCTCACGTGCACTCACTCTCTCACGTGCACTCTCTCTCTCTCTCACGCGCATTTTCTCTCTCTCTCTCACCCGCACTCACTCTCTCTCTCTCTCTCACGCGCACTCTCTCTCTCTCTCGCTCACGCGCACTCTCTCTCTCACGTGAACTCTCTCTCTCTCACGCGAACTCTCTCTCTCACGCGCACTCTCTCTCTCTCATGCGCACTCCCTCTCTCTCTCTCTCTCACGAGCACTCTCTCTCTCTCTCTCATGCGCACTCTCTCTCTACCTCACGCGCACTCTCTCTCTCTCACTCGCACTCACTCTCTCTCTCTCGCTCACGCGCACTCTCTCTCTCACGTGAACTCTCTCTCTCTCACGCGAACTCTCTCTCTCACACACACTATCTCTCTCTCACGCGCACTCTCTCTCTCACGCGAACTCTCTCACGCGCACTCTCTCTCTCTCTCACGCGCACGCTCTCTCTCTCTCAAGCGCACGCTCTCTCTCTCTCTCAAGCCCACGCTGTCTCTCTCTCTCTCTCACGCGCACTCTTTCCCTCTCTCTCACTCGCACTCTCTCTCCCTCACGCGCACTCTCTCTCTCTCTCACGTGCACTCTCTCTCTCCCTCATGCGCACTCTCTCTCATGCGCACTCTCTCTCTCAGGCGCACTCTCTCACTCTCTCACACGCACTCTCTCTCTCTCTTGCACGGGCACTCTCTCGTTCTCTCTCTCGCACGCACACTCTCTCTCTCTCTCTCATGCGCACTCTCACTCTCTCTCTCACGCGCACTCACTCACTCTCTCACTCACTCACGCGCACTCTTGCTCTCTGTCTCTCACGCGCTCTATCTCACTCTCTCACGCGCACTCTCTCTCTCTCACGCGCACTCTCTCTCTCTCATGCGCACTCTTTCTCTCTCTCACGCGCACTCTCTCTCTCACGCGCACTCTCTCTCTCACGCGCACACTCTCTCTCACGCGCACTCTCTCTCTCTCTCACGTGCACTCTCTCTCTCACGGGCACTCTCTCTCTCATGCGCACTCTCTCTCTCTCACGCGCACTCTCTTTCTCTCTCACACGCACACTCTCTCTCTCTCACGCGCACACTCTCTCTCTCACGTGCACAATCTCTCTCTCTCTCACGTGCACTCCCTCTCTCTCTCTCACGTGCACTCTCTCTCTCTCTCTCACGCGCACTCTCTCTCTCATGCGCACTCACTCTTTCATGCGCACTCACTCTCTCTATCAGGTGCACTCTCTCTCACGCGCACAATCCCTCATGCGCACTCTCTCTCTCTCACGCGCACTCTCTCACTCTCTCTCTCTCACACGCACTCTTTCTCTCTCTCTCTCACATGCACTCTCTCCCTCTCACACGCGCACTCTCTCTCTCTCGCGCACGCTCTCTTTCTCTCAAGCGCACTCTCTCTCTCTCTCTCTCTCTCACGCACATTTTCTCCCTCTCTCTCTCATGCGCACTCTCTCTCTCTCTCACGCGCACTCTCTCCCTCTCACGCGCACTCTTTCTCTCTCTCTCTCACGCGCACTCTCTCTCTCTCTCTCATGTGCACTCTCCCTCCCTCACGCGCACTCTCTCTCTCACGCGCACTCTCTCTCTTTCTCTCACGCGCACTCTCTCCCTCACGAGCACTCTCTCTCTCTCCCTTACGCGCACTCTCTCTCTCTCCCTCACGAGCACTCTCTCTCTCTCACGCGCACTCTCTCTCTCACGCGCACTCTCTCTCTCTCACGCGCACTCTCTCTCTCATGCGCACTCCCTCTCTCTCCCTGTCTCACGCGCACTCACTCTCTCTCTTTCACGTGCACTCTCTCTCTCTCTCACGCGCACTCTCTCTCTCACGCGCACTCTCTCTCTCATGCGCACTCTCTCTCTCTCTCACGCGAACTCTCTCTCTCTCCCACGCGCATTCTCTCTCTCTCTAATGTGCACTCTCTCTCTCTCTCACGCACACTCTCTCTCTCTCACACGCACTCTCTCTCTCATGCGAACTCTCTCTCTCACGCGAACTCTCTCTCTCTCACGTGCACTCTGTCTCTCACATGCACACTCTCTCACGTGCACTCTCTCTCTCATGCGAACTCTCTCTCTCTCTCTCACGCGAACTCTCTCTCTCACGCGCACTCTCTCTCTGTCACGCGCACTCTCTCTCTCTCTCACGCGCACTCTCTCTCTCACGCGCACTCTCTCTCTCATGCGCTCTCTCTCTCTCAAGCGCCCTCTCTCTCTCTCACGCGCACTCTCTCTCTCTCTCTCACGCGCACTCTCTCTCATGCGCACTCTGTCTCTCTCTCTCTCTCACGCGCACTCTCTCTCTCTCACGGGCACTCTCTCTCCCTCACGCGCATACTCTCTCTCTCACGCACACTCTCTCTCTCTCTCTCACGCGCACTCTCTCTCTCATGCGCACTCTGTCTCTCTCTCTCTCTCACGCGCACTCTCTCTCTCTCTCACACGCACTCTCTCTCTCACGGGCACTCTCTCTCCCTCACGCGCACACTCTCTCTCTCACGTGCACTCTCTCTCCCTCATGCGCACTCTTTCTCTCTCTCACGCGCACTCTCTCTCTCACGCGCACTCTCTCTCTCACGCGCACTCTCTCTCTCACGCGCACTCTCTCTCTCTCTCTCACGTGCACTCTCTCTCTCATGCGCACTCTCTCTCTCACGCGCACTCTCTTTCTCTCTCACACGCACACTCTCTCTCTCTAACGCGCACACTCTCTCTCTCACGTGCACAATCTCTCTCTCTCTCACGTGCACTCCCTCTCTCTCTCTCACGTGCACTCTCTCTCTCTCTCTCACGTGCACTCTCTCTCTCATGCGCACTCACTCTCTCATGCGCACTCACTCTCTCTATCAGGTGCACTCTCTCTCACGCGCACAATCCCTCATGCGCACTCTCTCTCTCTCACGCGCACTCTCTCTCTCTCACACGCACTCTTTCTCTCTCTCTCTCACATGCACTCTCTCCCTCTCACACGCGCACTCTCTCTCTCTCGCGCACGCTCTCTTTCTCTCAAGCGCACTCTGTCTCTCTCTCTCTCTCTCACGCACATTTTCTCCCTCTCTCTCTCATGCGCACTCTCTCTCTCTCTCACGCGCACTCTCTCCCTCTCACGCGCACTCTTTCTCTCTCTCTCTCACGCGCACTCTCTCTCTCTCTCATGTGCACTCTCCCTCCCTCACGCGCACTCTCTCTCTCACGCGCACTCTCTCTCTTTCTCTCACGCGCACTCTCTCCCTCACGAGCACTCTCTCTCTCTCCCTTACGCGCACTCTCTCTCTCACGCGCACTCTCTCTCTCACGCGCACTCTCTCTCTCTCACGCGCACTCTCTCTCTCTCATGTGCACTCCCTCTCTCTCCCTGTCTCACGCGCACTCACTCTCTCTCTTTCACGCACACTCTCTCTCTCACGAGCACTCTCTCTCTCTCTCACGCGCACTCTCTCTCTCTCTCATGCGCACGCTCTCTCTCACACGCACTCTCTCTCTCTTACGCGCACTCTCTCCCACGCCCACTCTCTCTCTCTCTCACGCGCACTCTCTCTCTCTCCCTCACGCGCACGTTCTGTCTCTCACACGCGCCGCACTCTCTCTCTCTCCCTCGCGCACTCTCTCTCTCTCTCTCATGCGCACTCACTCTCTCTCTCTCACGCGCACTCTCTCTCTCATGTGCACTCTCTTTCTCACGCGCACTCTCTCTCTCTCACGCGCACTCTCTCTCTCTCACGTGCACACTCTCTCACGCGCACACTCTCTCACGCGCACACTCTCTCTTCCTCACGCGCACTCTCTCTCTCACGCGCACTCTTTCTCTCATGCGCACTCTCACGCGCACTCTCTCTCTCTCACGCGCACTCTCTCTCTCTCTCACGCGCACTCTCTCTCTCACGCGTTCTCTCTCTCTCAAGCGCCCTCTCTCTCTCTCACGCGCACTCTCTCTCTCTCACGCGCACTCTTTCTCTCTCTCTCTCATGCGCACTCTCTCTCTCTCTCTCATGTGCACTCTCCCTCCCTCACGCGCACTCTCTCTCTCTCACGCACACTCTCTCTCTTTCTCTCACGCGCACTCTCTCCCTCACGAGCACTCTCTCTCTCTCCCTCACACGCACTCTCTCTCTCTCTCTCTCATGCGCACTCTCTCTCTCTCTCTCATGTGCACTCTCCCTCCCTCACGCGCACTCTCTCTCTCTCACGCACACTCTCTCTCTTTCTCTCACGCGCACTCTCTCCCTCACGAGCACTCTCTCTCTCTCCCTCACGCGCACTCTCTCTCTCTCTCTCACGGGCACTCTCTCTCTCATGCGCACTCTCTCTCTCTCACGCGCACTCTCTTTCTCTCTCACACGCACACTCTCGCTCTCTCACGCGCACACTCTCTCTCTCTCACGTGCACAATCTCTCTCTCTCTCACGTGCACTCTCTCTCTCTCTCTCACGTGCACTCTCTCTCTCTCTCTCATGCGCACTCTCTCTCTCATGCGCACTCACTCTCTCATGCGCACTCACTCTCTCTATCAGGTGCACTCTGTCTATCACGCGTACTCTCTCTCAAGTGCACTCTCTCTCTCTCACGCGCAATCCCTCATGCGCACTTCTCTCTCTCTCACGCGCACACTCTCTCACACGCACTCTATCTCTCTCTCTCTCACATGCACGCTCTCCCTCTCACACGCGCACTCTCTCTCTCACGCGCACGCTCTCTTTCTCCCAAGCGCACTCTGTCTCTCTCTCTCTCACGCACATTTTCTCCCTCTCTCTCTCATGCGCACTCTCTCTCTCTCTCACGCACACTTTCTCTCTCTCTCTCTCTCACGCGCACTATCTCTCTCTCTCATGTGCACTCTCCCTCCCTCACGCGCACGCTCTCTCTCTCACGCGCACTCTCTCTCTCTCTCTCACGCGCACTCTCTCCCTCACGAGCACTCTCTCTCTCTCCCTCACGCGCACTCTCTCTCTCTCCCTCACGAGCACTCTCTCTCTCTCCCTCACGAGCACTCTCTCTCTCTCACGTGCACTCTCTCTCTCTCACGCGCACTCTCTCTCTCTCACGCGCACTCTCTCTCTCTCATGCGCACTCCCTCTCTCTCTCTCTCTCACGAGCACTCTCTCTCTCTCTCTCACACGCACTCTCTCTCTCTCTCACACGCACTCTTTCTCTCTCTCTCTCACATGCACTCTCTCCCTCTCACACGCGCACTCTCTCTCTCTCGCGCACGCTCTCTTTCTCTCAAGCGCACTCTGTCTCTCTCTCTCTCTCTCACGCACATTTTCTCCCTCTCTCTCTCATGCGCACTCTCTCTCTCTCTCACGCGCACTCTCTCCCTCTCACGCGCACTCTTTCTCTCTCTCTCTCTCACGCGCACTCTCTCTCTCTCTCTCATGTGCACTCTCCCTCCCTCACGCGCACTCTCTCTCTCTCACGCGCACTCTCTCCCTCACGAGCACTCTCTCTCTCTCCCTTACGCGCACTCTCTCTCTCTCCCTCACGAGCACTCTCTCTCTCTCACGCGCACTCTCTCTCTCTCATGCGCACTCCCTCTCTCTCCCTGTCTCACGCGCACTCACTCTCTCTCTTTCACGCGCACTCTCTCTCTCTCTCACGAGCACTCTCTCTCTCTCTCTCACGCGCACTCTCTCTCTCTCACACGCACTCTCTCTCTCTCTCACGCGCACTCTCTCTCTACCTCACGCGCACTCTCTCTCTCTCACGCGCACTTTCTCTCTCTCATGCGCACCCTCTCTCTCACGCGCACTCTCTCTCTCTCTTATGCGCACTCTCTCTCACACCCACTCTCTCTCTCTCTCACGCGCACTCTCTCTCTCTCCCTCACGCGCACGTTCTGTCTCTCACACGCGCCCGCACTCTCTCTCTCTCCCTCGCGCACTCTCTCTCTCTCTCATGCGCACTCCCTCTCTCTCCCTGTCTCACGCGCACTCACTCTCTCTCTTTCACGCGCACTCTCTCTCTCTCTCACGAGCACTCTCTCTCTCTCTCTCACGCGCACTCTCTCTCTCTCACACGCACTCTCTCTCTCTCTCACGCGCACTCTCTCTCTACCTCACGCGCACTCTCTCTCTCTCACGCGCACTCTCTCTCTCTCATGCGCACGCTCTCTCTCACGCGCACTCTCTCTCTCTCTTATGCGCACTCTCTCTCACACCCACTCTCTCTCTCTCTCACGCGCACTCTCTCTCTCTCCCTCACGCGCACGTTCTGTCTCTCACACGCGCCCGCACTCTCTCTCTCTCCCTCGCGCACTCTCTCTCTCTCTCACGCGCACTCTCTCTCTCATGTGCACTCTCTTTCTCACGCGCACTCTCTCTCTCTCACGCGCACTCTCTCTCTCTCATGTGCACACTCTCTCTCTCACGCGCACACTCTCTCTCTCACGCGCACCCTCTCTCTTCCTCATGCGCAGTCTCTCTCTCACGCGCACTCTTTCTCTCATGCGCACTCTCACGCGCACTCTCTCTCTCTCACACGCACTCTCTCTCTCTCTCACGCGCACTCTCTCTCTCTCTCACGCGCTCTCTCTCTCTCAAGCGCCCTCTCTCTCTCACGCGCACTCTCTCTCTCTCTCTCACGCGCACTCTCTCTCATGCGCACTCTGTCTCTCTCTCTCTCTCACGCGAACTCTCTCTCTCTCTCACGCGCACTCTCTCTCTCTCACGGGCACTCTCTCTCCCTCACGCGCACACTCTCTCTCTCACGCACACTCTCTCTCTCTCTCTCACGCGCACTCTCTCTCTCATGCGCACTCTGTCTCTCTCTCTCTCTCACACGCACTCTCTCTCTCTCTCACACGCACTCTCTCTCTCACGGGCACTCTCTCTCCCTCACGTGCACACTCTCTGTCTCACGTGCACTCTCTCTCCCTCATGCGCACTCTTTCTCTCTCTCACGCGCAATCTCTCTCTCACGTGTACTCTCTCTCTCACGCGCACTCTCTCTCTCTCACGTGCACTCTCTCTCTCTCACGTGCACTCTCTCTCTCACGTGTACAATCTCTCTCTCACACGTGCACAATCTCTCTCTCTCTCACGTGCACTCTCTCTCTCTCTCTCACGTGCACTCTCTCTCTCTCTCTCACGCGCACTCTCTCTCTCATGCGCACTCACTCTCTCATGCGCACTCACTCTCTCTATCAGGTGCACTCTCTCTCTCTCTCGCGCTCAATCCCTCATGCGCACTCTCTCTCTCTCACGCGCACTCTCTCTCTCTCACACGCACTCTTTCTCTCTCTCTCTCACATGCACTCTCTCCCTCTCACACGCGCACTCTCTCTCTCTCTCACGCGCATGCTCTCTTTCTCTCAAGCGCACTCTGTCTCTCTCTCTCTCTCTCACGCACATTTTCTCCCTCTCTCTCTCATGCGCACTCTCTCTCTCTCTCACGCGCACTCTCTCCCTCTCACGCGCACTCTTTCTCTCTCTCTCTCACGCGCACTCTCTCTCTCTCTCTCATGTGCACTCTCCCTCCCTCACGTGCACTCTCTCTCTCTCACGCACACTCTCTCTCTTTCTCTCACGCGCACTCTCTCCCTCACGAGCACTCTCTCTCTCTCCCTCACGCGCACTCTCTCTCTCTCTCTCACGGGCATTCTCTCTCTCATGCGCACTCTCTCTCTCTCACGCGCACTCTCTTTCTCTCACACGCACACTCTCGCTCTCTCACACGCACACTCTCTCTCTCTCACGTGCACAATCTCTCTCTCTCTCACGTGCACTCTCTCTCTCTCTCTCACGTGCACTCTCTCTCTCTCTCACGTGCACTCTCTCTCTCTCTCTCACGCGCACTCTCTCATGCGCACTCACTCTCTCATGCGCACTCACTCTCTCTATCAGGTGCACTCTCTCTATCACGCGCACTCTCTCTCAAGTGCACTCTCTCTCTCTCACGTGCACAATCCCTCATGCGCACTTCTCTCTCTCTCACGCGCACTCTCTCTCACACGCACTCTTTCTCTCTCCCTCTCACATGCACTCTCTCCCTCTCACACGCGCACTCTCTCTCTCACGCGCACGCTCTCTTTCTCTCAAGCGCACTCTGTCTCTCTCTCTCTCACGCACATTTTCTCCCTCTCTCTCTCATGCGCACTCTCTCTCTCACGCACACTCTTTCTCTCTCTCTCTCTCTCACGCGCACTATCTCTCTCTCTCATGTGCACTCTCCCTCCCTCACGCGCACTCTCTCTCTCTCACGCGCACTCTCTCTCTCTCTCTCACGCGCACTCTCTCCCTCACGAGCACTCTCTCTCTCTCCCTCACGCGCACTCTCTCTCTCTCCCTCACGAGCACTCTCTCTCTCTCCCTCACGAGCACTCTCTCTCTCTCACGTGCACTCTCTCTCTCTCACGCGCACTCTCTCTCTCTCACGCGCACTCTCTCTCTCTCACGCGCACTCTCTCTCTCTCACGCGCACTCTCTCTCTCTCTCATGCGCACTCCCTCTCTCTCTCTCACTCACGAGCACTCTCTCTCTCTCTCTCATTCACACTCTCTCTCTACCTCACGCGCACTCTCTCTCTCTCTCACGCGCCCTCTCTCATGCGCACGCTCTCTCTCACGCGCACTGTCTCTCTCTTACGCGCACTCTCTCTCACGCCCACTCTCTCTCACTCTCTTACGCGCACTCTCTCTCTCTCCCTCACGCGCACGTTCTGTCTCTCTCACGCGCACGCACTCTCTCTCTCCCTCGCGCACTCTCTCTCTCTCTCACGCGCACTCACTCTCTCTCTCTCACGCGCACTCTCTCTCTCACGTGCACTCTCTTTCTCACGCGCACTCTCTCTCATGTGCACTCCCTCTCACGTGCACTCTCTCTCACGCGCACTCACTCTCTCACGTGCACTCACTCTCTCACGTGCACTCTCTCTCTCTCTCACGCGCATTCTCTCTCTCTCTCACCCGCACTCACTCTCTCTCTCTCTCTCTCTCTCACGCGCACTCTCTTTCTCTCTCGCTCACGCGCACTCTCTCTCTCACGTGAACTCTCTCTCTCTCATGCGAACTCTCTCTCTCACGCGCACTCTCTCTCTCTCATGCGCACTCCCTCTCTCTCTCTCTCTCACGAGCACTCTCTCTCTCTCTCTCATGCGCACTCTCTCTCTACCTCACGCGCACTCTCTCTCTCTCTCACGCGCCCTCTCTCATGCGCACGCTCTCTCTCACGCGCACTGTCTCTCTCTTACGCGCACTCTCTCTCACGCCCACTCTCTCTCACTCTCTTACGCGCACTCTCTCTCTCTCCCTCACGCGCACGTTCTGTCTCTCTCACGCGCACGCACTCTCTCTCTCCCTCGCGCACTCTCTCTCTCTCTCACGCGCACTCACTCTCTCTCTCTCACGCGCACTCTCTTTCTCACGCGCACTCTCTCTCACGTGCACTCCCTCTCACGTGCACTCTCTCTCACGCGCACTCACTCTCTCACGTGCACTCACTCTCTCACGTGCACTCTCTCTCTCTCTCACGCGCATTCTCTCTCTCTCTCTCACCCGCACTCACTCTCTCTCTCTCTCTCACGCGCACTCTCTCTCTCTCTCGCTCACGCGCACTCTCTCTCTCACGTGAACTCTCTCTCTCTCACGCGAACTCTCTCTCTCACACACACTATCTCTCTCTCACGCGCACTCTCTCTCTCACGCGAACTCTCTCACGCGCACTCTCTCTCTCTCTCATGCGCACGCTCTCTCTCTCTCAAGCGCACGCTCTCTCTCTCTCTCAAGCCCACGCTGTCTCTCTCTCTCTCTCACGCGCACTCTTTCCCTCTCTCTCACTCGCACTCTCTCTCCCTCACGCGCACTCTCTCTCTCCCTCACGTGCACTCTCTCTCTCCCTCACGCGCACTCTCTCTCATGCGCACTCTCTCTCTCAGGCGCACTCTCTCACTCTCTCACACGCACTCTCTCTCTCTCTTGCACGGGCACTCTCTCTCTCTTGCACGGGCACTCTCTCGTTCTCTCTCTCGCACGCGCACTCTCTCTCTCTCTCATGCGCACTCTCACTCTCTCTCTCACGCGCACTCACTCACTCTCTCACTCACTCACGCGCACTCTTGCTCTCTGTCTCTCACGCGCTCTATCTCACTCTCTCACGCGCACTCTCTCTCTCTCACGCGCACTCTCTCTCTCACGCGCACTCTCTCTCTCATGCGCACTCTCACGCTCACTCTCTCTCTCACGCGCACTCTCTCTCTCACGCGATCTCTCTCATGCGCACTCACTCTGTCACGCGCCCTGTCTCTCTCTCACGCGCACTCTCTCTCTCACGCGCACTCTCTCTCTCATGCGCACTCTGTCTCTCTCTCACGCGAACTCTCTCTCTCTCCCACGCGCATTCTCTCTCTCTCTAATGTGCACTCTCTCTCTCTCTCACGCACACTCTCTCTCACGCACACTCTCTCTCTCTCACACTCTCTCTCTCACGCGAACTCTCTCTCTCTCACGTGCACTCTGTCTCTCATGTGCACTCTGTCTCTCACGTGCACTCTCTCTCACGTGCACTCTCTCTCTCATGCGAACTCTCTCTCTCTCACGCGAACTCTCTCTCTCACGCGCACTCTCTCTCTGTCACGCGCACTCTCTCTCTCTCTCACGCGCACTCTCTCTCTCTCTCACGCGCACTCTCTCTCTCTCTCATGCGCTCTCTCTCTCTCAAGCGCCCTCTCTCTCTCTCACGCGCACTCTCTCTCTCTCTCTCACGCGCACTCTCTCTCATGCGCACTCTGTCTCTCTCTCTCTCTCACGCGAACTCTCTCTCTCTCTCACGCGCACTCTCTCTCTCACGGGCACTCTCCCTCACGCGCATACTCTCTCTCTCACGCGCACTCTCTCTCTCTCTCTCACGCGCACTCTCTCTCTCATGCGCACTCTGTCTCTCTCTCTCTCTCACGCGCACTCTCTCTCTCTCTCACACGCACTCTCTCTCTCACGGGCACTCTCTCTCCCTCACGCGCACACTCTCTCTCTCACGTGCACTCTCTCTCCCTCATGCGCACTCTTTCTCTCTCTCACGCGCACTCTCTCTCACGCGCACTCTCTCTCACGCGCACACTCTCTCTCACGCGCACTCTCTCTCTCTCTCACGTGCACTCTCTCTCTCACGGGCACTCTCTCTCTCATGCGCACTCTCTCTCTCTCACGCGCACTCTCTTTCTCTCTCACACGCACACTCTCTCTCTCTCACGCGCACACTCTCTCTCTCACGTGCACAATCTCTCTCTCTCTCACGTGCACTCCCTCTCTCTCTCACGTGCACTCTCTCTCTCTCTCACGCGCACTCTCTCTCTCATGCGCACTCACTCTCTCATGCGCACTCACTCTCTCTATCAGGTGCACTCTCTCTCACGCGCACAATCCCTCATGCGCACTCTCTCTCTCTCACGCGCACTCTCTCTCTCTCACACGCACTGTTTCTCTCTCTCTCTCACATGCACTCTCTCCCTCTCACACGCGCACTCTCTCTCTCTCGCGCACGCTCTCTTTCTCTCAAGCGCACTCTCTCTCTCTCTCTCTCACGCACATTTTCTCCCTCTCTCTCTCATGCGCACTCTCTCTCTCTCTCACGCGCACTCTCTCCCTCTCACGCGCACTCTTTCTCTCTCTCTCTCACGCGCACTCTCTCTCTCTCTCTCATGTGCACTCTCCCTCCCTCACGCGCACTCTCTCTCTCACGCGCACTCTCTCTCTTTTTCTCACGCGCACTCTCTCCCTCACGAGCACTCTCTCTCTCTCGCTTACGCGCACTCTCTCTCTCTGCCTCACGAGCACTCTCTCTCTCTCACGTGCACTCTCTCTCTCACGCGCACTCTCTCTCTCTCACGCGCACTCTCTCTCTCTCATGCGCACTCCCTCTCTCTCCCTGTCTCACGCGCACTCACTCTCTCTCTTTCACGCGCACTCTCTCTCTCTCTCACGCGCACTCTCTCTCTCACGCGCACTCTCTCTCTCATGCGCACTCTGTCTCTCTCTCACGCGAACTCTCTCTCTCTCCCACGCGCATTCTCTCTCTCTCTAATGTGCACTCTCTCTCTCTCTCACGCACACTCTCTCTCTCTCACGCACACTCTCTCTCTCACGCGCACTCTCTCTCTGTCACGCGCACTCTCTCTCTCACGCGCACTCTCTCTCTCACGCGCACTCTCTCTCTCTCTCATGCGCTCTCTCTCTCTCAAGCGCCCTCTCTCTCTCTCACGCGCACTCTCTCTCTCTCTCTCACGCGCACTCTCTCTCATGCGCACTCTGTCTCTCTCTCACGCGAACTCTCTCTCTCTCCCACGCGCATTCTCTCTCTCTCTAATGTGCACTCTCTCTCTCTCTCACGCACACTCTCTCTCACGCACACTCTCTCTCTCTCACACTCTCTCTCTCACGCGAACTCTCTCTCTCTCACGTGCACTCTGTCTCTCACGTGCACTCTGTCTCTCACGTGCACTCTCTCTCACGTGCACTCTCTCTCTCATGCGAACTCTCTCTCTCTCTCACGCGAACTCTCTCTCTCACGCGCACTCTCTCTCTGTCACGCGCACTCTCTCTCTCTCTCACGCGCACTCTCTCTCTCACGCGCACTCTCTCTCTCTCTCATGCGCTCTCTCTCTCTCAAGTGCCCTCTCTCTCTCTCACGCGCACTCTCTCTCTCTCACGGGCACTCTCTCTCCCTCACGCGCATACTCTCTCTCTCACGCGCACTCTCTCTCTCTCTCTCACGCGCACTCTCTCTCTCATGCGCACTCTGTCTCTCTCTCTCTCTCACGGGCACTCTCTCTCCCTCACGCGCACACTCTCTCTCTCACGTGCACTCTCTCTCCCTCATGCGCACTCTTTCTCTCTCTCACGCGCACTCTCTCTCTCACGCGCACTCTCTCTCTTACGCGCACACTCTCTCTCACGCGCACTCTCTCTCTCTCTCACGTGCACTCTCTCTCTCACGGGCACTCTCTCTCTCATGCGCACTCTCTCTCTCTCACGCGCACTCTCTTTCTCTCTCACACGCACACTCTCTCTCTCTCACGCGCACACTCTCTCTCTCACGTGCACAATCTCTCTCTCTCTCACATGCACTCCCTCTCTCTCTCTCACGTGCACTCTCTCTCTCTCTCTCACGCGCACTCTCTCTCTCATGCGCACTCACTCTCTCATGCGCACTCACTCTCTCTATCAGGTGCACTCTCTCTCACGCGCACAATCCCTCATGCGCACTCTCTCTCTCTCACGCGCACTCTCTCTCTCTCACACGCACTCTTTCTCTCTCTCTCTCACATGCACTCTCTCCCTCTCACACGCGCACTCTCTCTCTCTCGCGCACGCTCTCTTTCTCTCAAGCGCACTCTCTCTCTCTCTCTCTCTCACGCACATTTTCTCCCTCTCTCTCTCATGCGCACTCTCTCTCTCTCTCACGCGCACTCTCTCCCTCTCACGCGCACTCTTTCTCTCTCTCTCTCACGCGCACTCTCTCTCTCTCTCTCATGTGCACTCTCCCTCCCTCACGCGCACTCTCTCTCTCACGCGCACTCTCTCTCTTTTTCTCACGCGCACTCTCTCCCTCACGAGCACTCTCTCTCTCTCGCTTACGCGCACTCTCTCTCTCTGCCTCACGAGCACTCTCTCTCTCTCACGTGCACTCTCTCTCTCACGCGCACTCTCTCTCTCTCACGCGCACTCTCTCTCTCTCATGCGCACTCCCTCTCTCTCCCTGTCTCACGCGCACTCACTCTCTCTCTTTCACGCGCACTCTCTCTCTCTCTCACGCGCACTCTCTCTCTCACGCGCACTCTCTCTCTCATGCGCACTCTGTCTCTCTCTCACGCGAACTCTCTCTCTCTCCCACGCGCATTCTCTCTCTCTCTAATGTGCACTCTCTCTCTCTCTCACGCACACTCTCTCTCACGCACACTCTCTCTCTCTCACACTCTCTCTCTCACGCGAACTCTCTCTCTCTCACATGCACTCTGTCTCTCACGTGCACTCTGTCTCTCACGTGCACTCTCTCTCACGTGCACTCTCTCTCTCATGCGAACTCTCTCTCTCTCTCACGCGAACTCTCTCTCTCACGCGCACTCTCTCTCTGTCACGCGCACTCTCTCTCTCACGCGCACTCTCTCTCTCACGCGCACTCTCTCTCTCTCTCATGCGCTCTCTCTCTCTCAAGCGCCCTCTCTCTCTCTCACGCGCACTCTCTCTCTCTCTCTCACGCGCACTCTCTCTCATGCGCACTCTGTCTCTCTCTCACGCGAACTCTCTCTCTCTCCCACGCGCATTCTCTCTCTCTCTAATGTGCACTCTCTCTCTCTCTCACGCACACTCTCTCTCACGCACACTCTCTCTCTCTCACACTCTCTCTCTCACGCGAACTCTCTCTCTCTCACGTGCACTCTGTCTCTCACGTGCACTCTGTCTCTCACGTGCACTCTCTCTCACGTGCACTCTCTCTCTCATGCGAACTCTCTCTCTCTCTCACGCGAACTCTCTCTCTCACGCGCACTCTCTCTCTGTCACGCGCACTCTCTCTCTCTCTCACGCGCACTCTCTCTCTCACGCGCACTCTCTCTCTCTCTCATGCGCTCTCTCTCTCTCAAGTGCCCTCTCTCTCTCTCACGCGCACTCTCTCTCTCTCACGGGCACTCTCTCTCCCTCACGCGCATACTCTCTCTCTCACGCGCACTCTCTCTCTCTCTCTCACGCGCACACTCTCTCTCATGCGCACTCTGTCTCTCTCTCTCTCTCACGGGCACTCTCTCTCCCTCACGCGCACACTCTCTCTCTCACGTGCACTCTCTCTCCCTCATGCGCACTCTTTCTCTCTCTCACGCGCACTCTCTCTCTCACGCGCACTCTCTCTCTCACGCGCACACTCTCTCTCACGTGCACTCTCTCTCTCTCTCACGTGCACTCTCTCTCTCACGCACTCTCTCTCTCGCACTCTCTCTCTCTCACGCGCACTCTCTTTCTCTCTGTCACGCGCACTCTCTCTGTCACGCACACACTCTCTCTCTCACGCACTCTCTCTCTCTCTCATGCACACACTCTCTCTCTCTCACGTGCACTCTCTCTCTCTCTCTCACACGCACTCTCTCTCTCATGCGCACTCACTCTCTCATGCGCACTCACTCTCTCTATCAGGTGCACTCTCTCTCACGCGCACAATCCCTCATGCGCACTCTCTCTCTCTCACGCGCACTCTCTCTCTCTCACACGCACTCTTTCTCTCTCTCTCTCACATGCACTCTCTCCCTCTCACACGCGCACTCTCTCTCTCTCGCGCACGCTCTCTTTCTCTCAAGCGCACTCTCTCTCTCTCTCTCTCTCACGCACATTTTCTCCCTCTCTCTCTCATGTGCACTCTCTCTCTCTCTCACGCGCACTCTCTCCCTCTCACGCGCACTCTTTCTCTCTCTCTCTCACGCGCACTCTCTCTCTCTCTCTCATGTGCACTCTCCCTCCCTCACGCGCACTCTCTCTCTCACGCGCACTCTCTCTCTTTTTCTCACGCGCACTCTCTCCCTCACGAGCACTCTCTCTCTCTCCCTTACGCGCACTCTCTCTCTCTCCCTCACGAGCACTCTCTCTCTCTCACGCGCACTCTCTCTCTCACGCGCACTCTCTCTCTCTCACGCGCACTCTCTCTCTCTCATGCGCACTCCCTCTCTCTCCCTGTCTCACGCGCACTCACTCTCTCTCTTTCACGCGCACTCTCTCTCTCTCTCACGCGCACTCTCTCTCTCAAGCGCACTCTCTCTCTCATGCGCACTCTGTCTCTCTCTCACGCGAACTCTCTCTCTCTCCCACGCGCATTCTCTCTCTCTCTAATGTGCACTCTCTCTCTCTCTCACGCACACTCTCTCTCACGCACACTCTCTCTCTCTCACACGCACTCTCTCTCTCATGCGAACTCTCTCTCTCACGCGAACTCTCTCTCTCACGTGCACTCTGTTTCTCACGTGCACACTCTCTCACGCGCACTCTCTCTCTCATGCGAACTCTCTCTCTCTCTCACGCGAACTCTCTCTCTCACGCGCACTCTCTCTGTCACGCGCACTCTCTCTCTCTCTCACGCGCACTCTCTCTCTCTCTCATGCGCTCTCTCTCTCTCAAGCGCCCTCTCTCTCTCTCACGCGCACTCTCTCTCTCTCTCACGCGCACTCTCTCTCATGCGCACTCTGTCTCTCTCTCTCTCTCACGCGAACTCTCTCTCTCTCTCACGCGCACTCTCTCTCTCTCACGGGCACTCTCTCTCCCTCACGCGCATACTCTCTCTCTCACGCACACTCTCTCTCTCACGCGCACTCTCTCTCTCATGCGCACTCTGTCTCTCTCTCTCTCTCTCACGCGCACTCTCTCTCTCTCTCACACGCACTCTCTCTCTCACGGGCACTCTCTCTCCCTCACGCGCACACTCTCTCTCTCACGTGCACTCTCTCTCCCTCATGCGCACTCTTTCTCTCTCTCACGCGCACTCTCTCTCTCACACGCACTCTCTCTCTCACGCGCACTCTCTCTCTCACGCGCACTCTCTCTCTCTCTCACGTGCACTCTCTCTCTCACGGGCACTCTCTCTCTCATGCGCACTCTCTCTCTCACGCGCACTCTCTTTCTCTCTCACACGCACACTCTCTCTCTCTAACGCGCACACTCTCTCTCTCACGTGCACAATCTCTCTCTCTCTCACGTGCACTCCCTCTCTCTCTCTCACGTGCATTCTCTCTCTCTCTCTCACGTGCACTCTCTCTCTCATGCGCACTCACTCTCTCATGCGCACTCACTCTCTCTATCAGGTGCACTCTCTCTCACGCGCACAATCACTCATGCGCACTCTCTCTCTCTCACGCGCACTCTCTCTCTCTCACACGCACTCTTTCTCTCTCTCTCTCACATGCATTCTCTCCCTCTCACACGCGCACTCTCTCTCTCTCGCGCACGCTCTCTTTCTCTCAAGCGCACTCTGTCTCTCTCTCTCTCTCTCACGCACATTTTCTCCCTCTCTCTCTCATGCGCACTCTCTCTCTCTCTCACGCGCACTCCCTCCCTCTCACGCGCACTCTTTCTCTCTCTCTCTCACGCGCACTCTCTCTCTCTCTCTCATGTGCACTCTCCCTCCCTCACGCGCACTCTCTCTCTCACGCGCACTCTCTCTCTTTCTCTCACGCGCACTCTCTCCCTCACGAGCACTCTCTCTCTCTCCCTTACGCGCACTCTCTCTCTCTCCCTCACGAGCACTCTCTCTCTCACGCGCACTCTCTCTCTCACGCGCACTCTCTCTCTCTCACGCGCACTCTCTCTCTCTCATGCGCACTCCCTCTCTCTCCCTGTCTCACGCGCACTCACTCTCTCTCTTTCACGCGCACTCTCTCTCTCACGAGCACTCTCTCTCTCTCACGCGCACTCTCTCTCTCTCTCATGCGCACGCTCTCTCTCACACGCACTCTCTCTCTCTTACGCGCACTCTCTCTCACGCCCACTCTCTCTCTCTCTCACGCGCACTCTCTCTCTCTCCCTCACGCGCACGTTCTGTCTCTCACACGCGCCGCACTCTCTCTCTCTCCCTCGCGCACTCTCTCTCTCTCTCATGCGCACTCACTCTCTCTCTCTCACGCGCACTCTCTCTCTCATGTGCACTCTCTTTCTCACGCGCACTCTCTCTCTCTCACGCGCACTCTCTCTCTCTCACGTGCACACTCTCTCACGCGCACACTCTCTCACGCGCACACTCTCTCTTCCTCACGCGCACTCTCTCTCTCACGCGCACTCTTTCTCTCATGCGCACTCTCACGCGCACTCTCTCTCTCTCACGCGCACTCTCTCTCTCTCTCACGCGCACTCTCTCTCTCACGCGCTCTCTCTCTCTCAAGCGCCCTCTCCCTCTCTCACGCGCACTCTCTCTCTCTCTCTCACGTGCACTCTCTCTCATGCGCACTCTGTCTCTCTCTCTCTCTCACGCGAACTCTCTCTCTCTCTCACACGCACTCTCTCTCTCTCACGGGCACTCTCTCTCCCTCACGCGCACACTCTCTCTCTCACGCGCACTCTCTCTCTCTCTCTCACGCGCACTCTCTCTCTCATGCGCACTCTGTCTCTCTCTCTCTCTCACGCGCACTCTCTCTCTCTCTCACACGCACTCTCTCTCTCACGGGCACTCTCTCCCTCACGCGCACACTCTCTCTCTCACGTGCACTCTCTCTCCCTCATGCGCACTCTTTCTCTCTCTCACGCGCAATCTCTCTCTCGCGCACTCTCTCTCTCACGCGCACTCTCTCTCTCTCTCACGTGCACTCTCTCTCTCTCACGTGCACTCTCTCTCTCACGGGCACTCTCTCTCTCATGCGCACTCTCTCTCTCTCACGCGCACTCTCTTTCTCTCTCACACGCACACTCTCTCTCTCTCATGCGCACGCTCTCTTTCTCTCAAGCGCACTCTGTCTCTCTCTCTCTCACGCACATTTTCTCCCTCTCTCTCATGCGCACTCTCTCCCTCTCACGCGCACTCTTTCTCTCTCTCTCTCTCACGCGCACTCTCTCTCTCATGTGCACTCTCCCTCCCTCACGCGCACTCTCTCTCTCTCACGCACACTCTCTCTCTTTCTCTCACGTGCACTCTCTCCCTCACGAGCACTCTCTCTCTCTCCCTCACGAGCACTCTCTCTCTCCCTCACGCGCACTCTCTCTCTCTCTCTCACGTGAACTCTCTCTCTCTCTCACGCGAACTCTCTCACTCTCTCACGCGCACTCACTCACGTGCACTCTCTCTCTCACGCGCACTCTCTCTCTCTCTCTCACTCACGCGCACTCTCTCTCACTCGCACTATCTCTCTCTCTCACGCGCAATCACTCTCTCTCAGGTGCACTTTCTCTCTCTCACGTGCACTCTCTCTCTCTCACGCGCACTCTCTCTCTCTCTCACATGCACTCTCTCTCTCTCACATGCACTCTCTCTCTCTCAAGCACACTCTCTCTCTCACTCTCTCTCACGCACACTTTCTCTCTCTCACGCGCACGCTCTCTCTCTCTCACGCGCACGCTCTCTCTCTCACGCGCACTCTCTCTCACGCGCACGCTCTCTCTCTCAAGCGCACGCTGTCTCTCTCTCTCTCTCTCACGCGCACTCTTTCCCTCACGCGCACTCTCTCTCTCCCTCACGCGCACTCTCTCTCATGCTCACTCTCTCAGAAACACTCTCTCACTCTCTCACGCGCACTCTCTCTCTCTCTCACGCAGACTCTCTCTCTCTCTCTCTCTCACGCGCACTCTCTCTCTCCCTCACGCGCACTCTCTCTCTCTCACGTGTACTCTCTCTCTCTCATGCGCACTCTATCTTATCACGCGCACTCTCTCTCTCTCACGCGCACTCTTTCTTTCTCTCACGTGCACTCTCTCTCTCTCCCTCACACGCACTCTTTCTCTCACGCGCACTCTCTCTCTCTCTTACGCTCTCTCTCTCTCACGCCCACGCTCTCTCTCTTTCTTATGCGCACGCTCTGTCTCTCTCAAACGCACGCACTCTCTCTCTCTCACGCGCACTCTCTCTCTCTCACGTGCACTCTCTCTCTCTCTCTCTCACGAGCACTCTCCCTCTCATGCGCACTCTCTCTCTCTCACGCGAACTCTCTATCTCTCTCACGCGCACTCTCTCTCTCTCACGTGTACTCTCTCTCTCTCTCTCATGCGCTCTCTATCTTATCACGCGCACTCTCTCACGCGCACTCTTTCTCTCTCTCACGCGCACTCTCTCTCTCTCCCTCACGCGCACTCTCTCTCTCTCCCTCACGCGCACTCTCTCTCTCCCTCACGCACACTCTCTCTCTCTCTCTCACGCGCATTCTCTCTCACGCGCACGCTCTCTCTCTCAAGCGCACGCTGTCTCTCTCTCTCTCTCTCTCACGCACACTCTTTCCCTCTCTCTCACGCGCACTCTCTCTTTCCCTCGCGCGCACTCTCTCTCTCCCTCACGCGCACTCTCTCTCATGCTCACTCTCTCTCTCAGACACACTCTCTCACTCTCTCACATGCACTCTCTCTCTCTCTCACGCAGACTCTCTCTCTCTCTCACGCGCACTCTCTCTCTCCCTCACGCGCACTCTCTCTCTCTCACGTGTACTCTCTCTCTCTCATGCGCACTCTATCTTATCACGCGCACTCTCTCTCTCTCACGCGCACTCTTTCTTTCTCTCACGCGCACTCTCTCTCTCTCCCTCACGCGCACTCTCTCTCTCTCCCTCACGCGCACTCTCTCTCTCCCTCACACGCTCTCTCTCTCTCACGCCCACTCTCTCTCTCTTTCTTATGCGCATGCTCTGTCTCCCTCAAACGCACGCACTCTCTCTCTCTCACGCGCACTCTCTCTCTCTCTCTCTCACGAGCACTCTCCCTCTCACGAGTACTCTCTCTCTCACGAGCACTCTCTCTCTCTCATGCGCACTCTCTCTCTCTCATGCGCACTCTCTCTCTCTCACGCGAACTCTCTATCTCTCTCACGCGCACTCTCTCTCTCTCTCGTGTACTCTCTCTCTCATGCGCACTCTATCTTATCACGCGCACTCTCTCATGCGCACTCTTTCTCTCTCTCACGCGCACTCTCTCTCTCCCTCACGCGCACTCTCTCTCTCCCTCACACGCACTCTTTCTCTCACGCGCACTCCCTCTCTCTCACGCGCACTCTCTCTCTCTCATGCGCACTCCCTCTCTCTCCCTGTCTCACGCGCACTCACTCTCTCTCTTTCACGCGCACTCTCTCTCTCTCTCACGAGCACTCTCTCTCTCTCTCTCACGCGCACTCTCTCTCTCTCTCACGCGCACTCTCTCTCTCTCTCACGCGCACTCTCTCTCTACCTCACGCGCACTCTCTCTCTACCTCACGCGCACTCTCTCTCTCATGCGCACGCTCTCTCTCACGCGCACTCTCTCTCTCTTACGCGCACTCTCTCTCTCTCTCTCACGCGCACTCTCTCTCTCTCTCATGCGCACGCTCTCTCTCACACGCACTCTCTCTCTCTTACGCGCACTCTCTCTCACGCCCACTCTCTCTCTCTCTCACGCGCACTCTCTCTCTCTCCCTCACGCGCACGTTCTGTCTCTCACACGCGCCGCACTCTCTCTCTCTCCCTCGCGCACTCTCTCTCTCTCTCATGCGCACTCACTCTCTCTCTCTCATGCGCACTCTCTCTCTCATGTGCACTCTCTTTCTCACGCGCACTCTCTCTCTCTCACGCGCACTCTCTCTCACGTGCACACTCTCTCACGCGCACACTCTCTCTCTCACGCGCACACTCTCTCTTCCTCACGCGCACTCTTTCTCTCATGCGCACTCTCACGCGCACTCTCTCTCTCTCACGCGCACTCTCTCTCTCTCACGCGCACTCTCTCTCTCACGCGCTCTCTCTCTCTCAAGCGCCCTCTCTCTCTCTCACGCGCACTCTCTCTCTCTCTCTCACGTGCACTCTCTCTCATGCGCACTCTGTCTCTCTCTCTCTCTCACGCGAACTCTCTCTCTCTCTCTCTCACGCGCACTCTCTCTCTCTCACGGGCACTCTCTCTCCCTCACGCGCACTCTCTCTCTCTCACGCGCACTCTCTCTCTCTCTCTCACGCGCACTCTCTCTCTCATGCGCACTCTGTCTCTCTCTCTCTCTCACGCGCACTCTCTCTCTCTCTCACACGCACTCTCTCTCTCACGGGCACTCTCTCTCCCTCACGCGCACACTCTCTCTCTCACGTGCACTCTCTCTCCCTCATGCGCACTCTTTCTCTCTCTCACGCGCAATCTCTCTCTCGCGCACTCTCTCTCTCACGCGCACTCTCTCTCTCTCTCACGTGCACTCTCTCTCTCTCACGTGCACTCTCTCTCTCACGGGCACTCTCTCTCTCATGCGCACTCTCTCTCTCTCACGCGCACTCTCTTTCTCTCTCACACGCACACTCTCTCTCTCTCATGCGCACGCTCTCTTTCTCTCAAGCGCACTCTGTCTCTCTCTCTCTCACGCACATTTTCTCCCTCTCTCTCTCATGCGCACTCTCTCTCTCTCACGCGCACTCTCTCCCTCTCACGTGCACTCTTTCTCTCTCTCTCTCTCACGCGCACTCTCTCTCTCATGTGCACTCTCCCTCCCTCACGCGCACTCTCTCTCTCTCACGCACACTCTCTCTCTTTCTCTCACGCGCACTCTCTCCCTCACGAGCACTCTCTCTCTCTCCCTCACGAGCACTCTCTCTCTCTCTCCCTCACGCGCACTCTCTCTCTCTCTCTCACGCGAACTCTCTCTCTCTCTCACGCGAACTCTCTCACTCTCTCACGCGCACTCACTCACGTGCACTCTCTCTCTCACGCGCACTCTCTCTCTCTCTCTCACTCACGCGCACTCTCTCTCACTCGCACTATCTCTCTCTCTCACGCGCAATCACTCTCTCTCAGGTGCACTTTCTCTCTCTCACGCGAACTCTCTCTCACGTGCACTCTCTCTCTCTCACGCGAACTCTCTCTCTCACACGAACTCTCTCTCTCTCTCACGCGCAATCACTCTCTCTCAGGTGCACTTTCTCTCTCTCACGTGCACTCTCTCTCTCTCACGCGCACTCTCTCTCTCTCACATGCACTCTCTCTCTCTCTCACATGCACTCTCTCTCTCTCAAGCACACTCTCTCTCTCACTCTCTCTCACGCACACTTTCTCTCTCTCACGCGCACGCTCTCTCTCTCTCACGCGCACGCTCTCTCTCTCACGCGCACTCTCTCTCACGCGCACGCTCTCTCTCTCAAGCGCACGCTGTCTCTCTCTCTCTCTCTCACGCGCACTCTTTCCCTCACGCGCACTCTCTCTCTCCCTCACGCGCACTCTCTCTCATGCTCACTCTCTCAGAAACACTCTCTCACTCTCTCACGCGCACTCTCTCTCTCTCTCTCACGCAGACTCTCTCTCTCTCTCTCTCACGCGCACTCTCTCTCTCCCTCACGCGCACTCTCTCTCTCTCACGTGTACTCTCTCTCTCTCATGCGCACTCTATCTTATCACGCGCACTCTCTCTCTCTCACGCGCACTCTTTCTTTCTCTCACGCGCACTCTCTCTCTCTCCCTCACACGCACTCTTTCTCTCACGCGCACTCTCTCTCTCTCTTACGCTCTCTCTCTCTCACGCCCACGCTCTCTCTCTTTCTTATGCGCACGCTCTGTCTCTCTCAAACGCACGCACTCTCTCTCTCTCACGCGCACTCTCTCTCTCTCACGTGCACTCTCTCTCTCTCTCTCACGAGCACTCTCCCTCTCATGCGCACTCTCTCTCTCTCACGCGAACTCTCTATCTCTCTCACGCGCACTCTCTCTCTCTCACGTGTACTCTCTCTCTCTCTCTCATGCGCTCTCTATCTTATCACGCGCACTCTCTCACGCGCACTCTTTCTCTCTCTCACGCGCACTCTCTCTCTCTCCCTCACGCGCACTCTCTCTCTCTCCCTCACGCGCACTCTCTCTCTCTCCCTCACGCGCACTCTCTCTCTCCCTCACGCACACTCTCTCTCTCTCTCACGCGCACTCTCTCTCACGCGCACGCTCTCTCTCTCAAGCGCACGCTGTCTCTCTCTCTCTCTCTCTCACGCACACTCTTTCCCTCTCTCTCACGCGCACTCTCTCTTTCCCTCGCGCGCACTCTCTCTCTCCCTCACGCGCACTCTCTCTCATGCTCACTCTCTCTCTCAGACACAGTCTCTCACTCTCTCACGTGCACTCTCTCTCTCTCACGCAGACTCTCTCTCTCTCTCACGCACACTCTCTCTCCCTCACGCGCACTCTCTCTCTCTCACGTGTACTCTCTCTCTCATGCGCACTCTATCTTATCACGCGCACTCTCTCTCTCTCACGCGCACTCTTTCTTTCTCTCACGCGCACTCTCTCTCTCTCCCTCACGCGCACTCTCTCTCTCTCCCTCACGCGCACTCTCTCTCTCCCTCACACGCACTCTTTCTCTCACGCGCACTCTCTCTCTCTTACGCTCTCTCTCTCTCACGCCCACTCTCTCTCTCTTTCTTATGCGCATGCTCTGTCTCCCTCAAACGCACGCACTCTCTCTCTCTCACGCGCACTCTCTCTCTCTCTCTCTCTCACGAGCACTCTCCCTCTCACGAGCACTCTCTCTCTCACGAGCACTCTCTCTCTCTCATGCGCACTCTCTCTCTCTCACGCGAACTCTCTATCTCTCTCACGCGCACTCTCTATCTCTCTCACGCGCACTCTCTCTCTCTCTTGTGTACTCTCTCTCTCATGCGCACTCTATCTTATCACGCGCACTCTCTCATGCGCACTCTTTCTCTCTCTCACGCGCACTCTCTCTCTCTCCCTCACGCGCACTCTCTCTCTCCCTCACACGCACTCTTTCTCTCACGCGCACTCCCTCTCTCTCTTACGCTCTCTCTCATGCGCACTCTCTCTCTCATGCGCACTCCTTCTCTCTCTGTCTCACGCGCACTCCCTCTCTCTCTTACGCACTCTCTCTCTCACGTGCACTCTCTCTCTCTTACAAGCACTCTCTCTCACGCCCACTCTCTCTCTCTTTCTTATGCGCACGCTCTGTCTCTCTCAAACGCATGCACTCTCTCTCTCTCACGCGCACTCTCTCTCTCCCTCACGAGCACTCTCTCTCTCACGAGCACTCTCTCTCTCTCTCTCACGAGCACTCTCTCTCTCTCATGCGCACTCTCTCTCTCTCATGCGAACTCTCTATCTCTCTGACGCACATTCTCTCTCTCTCATGCGAACTATCTCTCTCACGCGAACTCTCTCTCACGTGCACTCTCTCTCTCTCACGCGAACTCTCTCTCTCACACGAACTCTCTCACTCTCTCACGCGCACTCACTCACGCGCACTCTCTCTCTCACGCGCACTCTCTCTCTCACGCACACTCTCTCTCTCACGCGCACTCTCTCTCTCACGCACACTCTCTCTCTCACGCGCACTCCCTCTCTCACGTGCACTCTCTCTCTCTCTCTCACGTGCACTCTCTCTCTCTCTCTCACGTGCACTCTCTCTCTCTCACGCGCACTCTCTCTCTCACGCGCACTCTCTCTCACGCGCACTCTCTCTCACGCACACTCTCTCTCTCTCTCACGCGCACTCTCTCTCTCAGGTGCACTTTCTCTCTCTCACGTGCACTCTCTCTCTCTCACGTGCACTCTCTCTCTCTCACGCGCACTCTCCCTCACGCGCACTCTATCAGGCGCACTCTCTCTCTCTCACGCGCACTCTCTCTCTCTCTCTCTCACATGCACTCACTCTCTCTCACGCGTGCTCTCTCTCTCTCTCAAGCGCACATTGTCACTCTCTCTCTCTCACGCGCACTCAACCTCTCTCCCTCACGCGCACTCTCTCTCTCCCTCACGCGCACTCTCTCTCTCCCTCACGCGCACTCTCTCTCTCAAGCACACTCTCTCTCTCTCTCAGGCACACTCTCTCTCTCTCTCACGTGCACTCTCTCTCTCACGCGCACTCTCTCATGTGCACGCTCTCTCTCATGCGCACTCTCTCTCTCACGTGCACTCTCTCTCTTACGCGCAATCTCTCTTACACCCACTCTCTCTCTCTCTTATGCGCACTCTCTCTCTCTCCCTCACGTGCACACTCTGTCTCTCTCTCATTCGCACTCTCTCTCTCTCTCATGTGCACTCTCTCTCTCTCACGCGCACTATCTCTCTCACGCGCACTCTCTCTCTCTCACGCCCACTCTCTCTCTCTCACGCACGCTCTCTCCCTCTCACACGCACTCTGTCTCTCATGCGCACTCTCTCTCCCTCTCACGCGCACTCTGTCTCTCACGCGAACTCTCTCTCTCTCTCACGCGAACTCTCTCTCTCTCACGCGCACTCTCTCTCACGCGCACTCTCTCTCTCACGCGAACTCTCTCTCTCTCACGCGCACTCTCTCTCTCTCTCACGTGCACTCTCTCACGCGAACTCGCTCTCCCTCTCACGCGCACTCTGTCTCTCATGCGAACTCTCTCTCCCTCTCACACGCACTCTGTCTCTCATGCGAACTCTCTCTCTCTCACGCGCACTCTCTCTCTCACGCGCACTCTCTCTCTCTTATGCGCACACTCTGTCTCTCTCAAACGCACGCACTCTCTCTCACGCGCACTCTCTCTCTCTCTCACGCGCACTCTCTCTCTCTCTCACACGAGCACTCTCTCTCTCATGAGCACTCTCTCTCTCTCTCTCACGCGCACTCTCTCTCTCTCACGCGCACTCTCTCTCACGCGCACTCTCTCTCTCGCGCACTCTCTCTCTCTCAGGTGCACTCTCTCTCTCTCACGTGCACTCTCTCTCTCTCACGTGCACTCTCTCTCTCTCACGCGCACTCTCTCAGGTGCACTCTCTCAGGTGCACTCTCTCTCTCTCTCTCACAAGCACTCACTCTCTCTCACGCGTGCTCTCTCTCTCTCAAGCGCACATTGTCTCTCTCTCTCTCACGAGCACTCTCCCTCTCATGCGCACTCTCTCTCTCTCACGCGAACTCTCTATCTCTCTCACGCGCACTCTCTCTCTCTCACGTGTACTCTCTCTCTCTCTCTCATGCGCTCTCTATCTTATCACGCGCACTCTCTCACGCGCACTCTTTCTCTCTCTCACGCGCACTCTCTCTCTCTCCCTCACGCGCACTCTCTCTCTCTCCCTCACGCGCACTCTCTCTCTCTCCCTCACGCGCACTCTCTCTCTCCCTCACGCACACTCTCTCTCTCTCTCACGCGCACTCTCTCTCACGCGCACGCTCTCTCTCTCAAGCGCACGCTGTCTCTCTCTCTCTCTCTCTCACGCACACTCTTTCCCTCTCTCTCACGCGCACTCTCTCTTTCCCTCGCGCGCACTCTCTCTCCCTCACGCGCACTCTCTCTCATGCTCACTCTCTCTCTCAGACACACTCTCTCACTCTCTCACGTGCACTCTCTCTCTCTCACGCAGACTCTCTCTCTCTCTCACGCGCACTCTCTCTCCCTCACGCGCACTCTCTCTCTCTCACGTGTACTCTCTCTCTCATGCGCACTCTATCTTATCACACGCACTCTCTCTCTCTCACGCGCACTCTTTCTTTCTCTCACGCGCACTCTCTCTCTCTCCCTCACGCGCACTCTCTCTCTCTCCCTCACGCGCACTCTCTCTCTCCCTCACACGCACTCTTTCTCTCACGCGCACTCTCTCTCTCTTACGCTCTCTCTCTCTCACGCCCACTCTCTCTCTCTTTCTTATGCGCATGCTCTGTCTCCCTCAAACGCACGCACTCTCTCTCTCTCACGCGCACTCTCTCTCTCTCTCTCTCTCACGAGCACTCTCCCTCTCACGAGCACTCTCTCTCTCACGAGCACTCTCTCTCTCTCATGCGCACTCTCTCTCTCTCACGCGAACTCTCTATCTCTCTCACGCGCACTCTCTATCTCTCTCACGCGCACTCTCTCTCTCTCTTGTGTACTCTCTCTCTCATGCGCACTCTATCTTATCACGCGCACTCTCTCATGCGCACTCTTTCTCTCTCTCACGCGCACTCTCTCTCTCTCCCTCACGCGCACTCTCTCTCTCCCTCACACGCACTCTTTCTCTCACGCGCACTCCCTCTCTCTCTTACGCTCTCTCTCATGCGCACTCTCTCTCTCATGCGCACTCCTTCTCTCTCTGTCTCACGCGCACTCCCTCTCTCTCTTACGCACTCTCTCTCTCACGTGCACTCTCTCTCTCTTACATGCACTCTCTCTCACGCCCACTCTCTCTCTCTTTCTTATGCGCACGCTCTGTCTCTCTCAAACGCATGCACTCTCTCTCTCTCACGCGCACTCTCTCTCTCCCTCACGAGCACTCTCTCTCTCACGAGCACTCTCTCTCTCTCTCTCACGAGCACTCTCTCTCTCTCATGCGCACTCTCTCTCTCTCATGCGAACTCTCTATCTCTCTGACGCACATTCTCTCTCTCTCATGCGAACTATCTCTCTCACGCGAACTCTCTCTCTCTCACGTGCACTCTCTCTCTCTCACGCGAACTCTCTCTCTCACACGAACTCTCTCACTCTCTCACGCGCACTCACTCACGCGCACTCTCTCTCTCACGCGCACTCTCTCTCTCACGCACACTCTCTCTCTCACGCGCACTCCCTCTCTCACGTGCACTCTCTCTCTCTCTCTCACGTGCACTCTCTCTCTCTCTCTCACGTGCACTCTCTCTCTCTCACGCGCACTCTCTCTCTCACGCGCACTCTCTCTCTCACGCGCACTCTCTCTCACGCACACTCTCTCTCTCTCTCACGCGCACTCTCTCTCTCAGGTGCACTTTCTCTCTCTCACGTGCACTCTCTCTCTCTCACGTGCACTCTCTCTCTCTCACGCGCACTCTCCCTCACGCGCACTCTATCAGGCGCACTCTCTCTCTCTCACGCGCACTCTCTCCCTCTCTCTCTCACATGCACTCACTCTCTCTCACGCGTGCTCTCTCTCTCACGCGCACTCTCTCTCTCTTATGCGCACACTCTGTCTCTCTCAAACGCACGCACTCTCTCTCACGCGCACTCTCTCTCTCTCTCATGCGCACTCTCTCTCTCTCTCACACGAGCACTCTCTCTCTCATGAGCACTCTCTCTCTCTCTCTCACGCGCACTCTCTCTCTCTCACGCGCACTCTCTCTCACGCGCACTCTCTCTCTCGCGCACTCTCTCTCTCTCAGGTGCACTCTCTCTCTCTCACGTGCACTCTCTCTCTCTCACGTGCACTCTCTCTCTCTCACGCGCACTCTCTCAGGTGCACTCTCTCAGGTGCACTCTCTCTCTCTCTCACAAGCACTCACTCTCTCTCACGCGTGCTCTCTCTCTCTCAAGCGCACATTGTCTCTCTCTCTCTCACGCGCACTCTCCCTCTCTCTCTCACGCGCACTCTCTCTCTCAAGCACACTCTCTCTCTCTCTCAGGCACACTCTCTCTCTCTCTCACGTGCACTCTCTCTCTCATGCGCACTCCCTCTCTCTCTGTCTCACGCGCACTCTCTCTCTCTCATGCACACACTCTCTCTCACGTGCACTCTCTCTCACGTGCACTCTCTCTCTTACGTGCACTCTCTCTCACGCCCACTCTCTCTCTCTTTCTTATGCGCAGGCTCTGTCTCTCTCAAACGCACGCACTCTCTCTCTCTCACGCGCACTCTCTCTCTCCCTCACGAGTACTCTCTCTCTCACGAGCACTCTCTCTCTCTCACGAGCACTCTCTCTCTCTCACGCGCACTCTCTCTCTCTTTCTTATGCGCACGCTCTGTCTCTCTCAAACGCACGCACTCTCTCTCACGCGCACTCTCTCTCTCTCACGCGCACTCTCTCTCTCTCTCTCACACGAGCACTCTCTCTCTCATGAGCACTCTCTCTCTCTCTCTCACGCGCACTCTCTCTCTCTCACGCGCACTCTCTCTCACGCGCACTCTCTCTCTCGCGCACTCTCTCTCTCTCAGGTGCACTTTCTCTCTCTCTCAAACGCACGCACTCTCTCTCACGCGCACTCTCTCTCTCCCTCACGAGTACTCTCTCTCTCACGAGCACTCTCTCTCTCTCACGAGCACTCTCTCTCTCTCACGAGCACTCTCTCTCTCACGCGAACTCTCTATCTCTCTCACGCGCAATCTCTCTCTCTCACGCGAACTATCTCTCTCACGCGAACTCTCTCTCTCACGTGCACTCTCTCTCACGCGAACTCTCTCTCTCACTCACGCACACTCTCTCTCTCACGCGCACTCTCTCTCTCACGCGCACTCTCTCTCTCACGCGCACTCTCTCTCTCACGCGCACCCTCTCTCTCTCACGTGCACTCTCTCTCTCTCTCATGCGCACTCTCTCTCTCTCACGCGCACTCTCTCTCACTCACGCGCACTCTCTCTCACGCGCACTCTCTCTCACTCACGCGCACTCTCTCTCACGCGCACTATCTCTCTCTCTCACGCGCACTCACTCTCTCTCTCACGCGCACTCACTCTCTCTCAGGTGCACTTTCTCTCTCTCATGTGCACTCTCTCTCTCTCAAGTGCACTCTCTCTCTCTCATGCGCACTCTCCCTCACGCGCACTCTCTCAGGCGCACTCTCTCACGCGCACTCTCTCTCTCTCTCACGCGCACTCTCTCTCGCTCTCTCTCACATGCACTCAATCTCTCTCACGCGTGCTCTCTCTCTGTAAGTGCACTCTGTCTCTCTCTCTCTCTCACGCGCACTCTCCCTCTCTCTCTCACGCGCACTCTCTCTCCCTCACGCGCACTCTCTCTCTCCCTCACGCGCACTCTCTCTCTCAAGCGCACTCTCTCTCTCTCTCAGGCACACTCTCTCTCTCTCTCACATGCTCTCTCTCTCTCACGCGCACTCTCTCTCTCAAGCGCACTCTCTCTCTCTCTCAGGCACACTCTCTCTCTCTCTCACGTGCACTCTCTCTCTTACGCGCAACCTCTCTCATGCCCACTCTCTCTCTCTCTCTCTTATGCGCACTCTCTCTCTCTCCCTCATTTGCACGCTCTGTCTCTCTCTCATTCGCACTCTCTCTCTCTCTCACGTGCACTCTCTCTCTCTCACGCGCACTCTCTCTCTCACGCCCACTGTCTCTCACGCGCACGCTCTCTCCCTCTCACGCGCACTCTGTCTCTCATGCGCACTCTCTCTCCCTCTCACGCGCACTCTGTCTCTCACGCGAACTCTCTCTCTCACGCGCACTCTCTCTCTCTCACGCGAACTCTCTCTCTCTCTCACGCACTCTCTCTCTCACGCGATCTCTCTCACGCGCACTCTCTCTCTCACGTGCACTCTCTCACGCACACTCGCTCTCCCTCTCACGCGCACTCTGTCTCTCATGCGAACTCTCTCTCCCTCTCACACGCACTCTGTCTCTCACGCGAACTCTCTCTCTCTCACGCGCACTCTCTCTCTCACGCGCACTCTCTCTCTCTCTCTCATGCACACTCTCTCTCTCTTTCACGCGCACTCTCTCTCTCCCTCACGCACACTCTCTCTCTCCCTCATGCGCACTCTCTCTCTCTCACGCACACTCTCTCTCTCTCTCACGCTCACACTCTCTTTCACGTGCACTCTCACTCTCTCTCACGCGCACTCTCTCTCTCATGCGCACAATCTCTCTCACGCGCACTCTCTCACGCGCACTCTCTCTTACGCGCACTCTCTCTCACGTCCACTCTCTCTCTCTCTTACGCGCACTCTCTCTCTCTCCCTCACGTGCACGCTCTGTCTCTCTCACGCACACGCACTCTCTCTTTATCTCGCGCACTCTCTCTCTCATGCGCACTCTCTCTCTCTCTCTCACTCGCACTCTCTCTCTCTCTCACATGCACTCTCTCTCTCTTACGCGCACTCTCTCTCACGCCCACTCTCTCTCTCTCTCTTATGCGCACTCTCTCTCTCTCCCTCACGCGCACGGTCTCTCTCTCACGCGCACGCACTCTCTCTCTCTCTCACGCGCACTCTCTCTCTCTCTCACGTGCACTCTCTCTCTCTCACGTGCACTCTCTAACTCTCTCTCACGCGCACTCTCTCTCTCTCTCACGCGCACTCTCTCTCGCAAGCGCACTCTCTCTCTCTCTCTCTCAGGCGCACTCTCTCTCTCAGGCACACTCTCTCTCTCTCTCTCAGGCGCAGTCTCTCTCTCTCTCACGTGCACTCTCTCTCTCTCATGCACACTCTCTCACGCGCACTCTCTCTCTCTCACGCATACTCTCTCCCTCTCTCTCTCACGCGCACTCTCTCTCTCACGCACACTCTCTCTCTCTCTCACGCGCACTCTCTCTCTCTCACGCGCACTCTCTCTCTCTCTCACGCGCACTCTCTCTCTCTCTCACGCGCACTCTCTCTCTCTCTCACGCGCACTCTCTCCCTCTCTCACGCGCACTCTCTCTCTCACACGCACTCACTCTCTCACACACACTCTCTCTCTCACACGCACTCACTCTCTCACACACACTCTCTCTCTCACACGCACTCTCTCTCTCACACAGACACTCTCTCCCTCTCACGCACACTCTGTCTCTCATGCGAACTCTCTCTCCCTCTCACGCGCACTCTGTCTCTCACGCGAACTCTCTCTCTCACGCGCACTCTCTCCCTCTCTCATGCGCACTCTCTCTCTCTCTCACGCGAACTCTCTCTCTCTCTCACGCGAACTCTCTCTCTCTCACATGAACTCTCTCTCTCTCTCACGCGCACTCTCTCTCACGCGAACTCTCTCTCTCTCTCTCATGCGCACTCTCTCTCTCTCTCACATGCACTCTCTCACGCGCACTCTCACTCCCTCTCACACGCACTCTCTCTCTCACGCGCACTCTCTCTCTCTCACGCATATTCTCTCCCTCGCTCTCTCTCTCTCTCACCTGCACTCTCTCTCTCTCTCTCACGCGCACACTCTCTCTCACGCGCACTCTCTCTCTCACGCGCACTCTCTCTCTCACGCGCACTCTCTCTCTCTCACGCTCTCTCTCTCTCACCTGCACTCTCTCTCTCTCACCTGCACTCTCTCTCTCTCTCACGCGCACTCTCTCTCACGCGCACTCTCTCTCACGCGCACTCTCTCTCACGCGCACTCTCTCTCTCACGCGCACTCTCTCTCTCACGCGCACTCTCTCTCTCACGCACACTCTTTCTCTCTCTCTCACGCGCACCCTCTCTCTCTCTCACGCGCACTCTCTCTCTCTCACGCGCACTCTCTCTCTCACGCACACCCTCTCTCTCACGCGCACTCTCTCTCTCTCACGCATACTCTCTCCCTCTCTCTCTCACGCGCACTCTCTCTCTCTCACGCGCACTCTCTCTCTCTCTCACGCGCACTCTCTCTCTCACGTGCACTCTCTCTCTCACGTGCACTCTCTCTCTCTCTCACACGCACTCTCTCTCTCTCACGCGCACTCTCTCTCTCTCACACGCTCTCTCTCTCTCACACGCACTCTCTCTCTCACACGGACTCTCTCTCTCACACGCACTCTCTCTCTCACACACACTCTCTCTCCCTCTCATGCACACTCTGTCTCTCATGCGAACTCTCTCTCCCTCTCACGCGCACTCTGTCTCTCACGCGAACTCTCTCTCTCACGCGCACTCTCTCCCTCTCTCATGCGCACTCTCTCTCTCTCTCACACGAACTCTCTCTCTCTCACGTGAACTCACTCTCTCTCTTACGCGCACTCTCTCTCACGCAAACTCTCTCTCTCTCTCATGCGCACTCTCTCTCTCTCTCACACGCACTCTCTCTCTCTCACACGCACTCTTTCTCTCTCTCACGCGCACTCCCTTTCTCTCTCTCACGCGCACTCTCTCTCTCTCTCACACGCACTCTCTCTCTCTCACACGCACTCTTTCTCTCACGCGCACTCTCTCTCTCGTGCACTCTCTCTCTCTCTCACACGCACTCTCTCTCTCTCACGTGAACTCTCTCTCTCACTCGAACTATCTCTCTCACGCACACTATCTCTCTCTCCCGTGCACTCTGTCTCTCACGTGCACTCTCTCTCACACACGCACTCTCTCTCTCACGCGAACTCTCTCTCTCTCACGCGCACTCTCTCTCTCTCACGCGCACTCTCTCTCTCTCACGCGCACTCTCTTTCTCTCTCTCAAGCGCACTCTGTCTCTCTCTCTCTCTCACGCGCACTCTTTCCCTCTCTCTCTCACACGCACTCTTTCCCTCTCTACCTCACGCGCACTCTCTCTCTCCCTCAAGCGCTCTCTCTCTCTCTCACTCTCTCTCTCTCAGGCACTCTCTCTCTCTCTCAGGCACTCTCTCTCTCTCTCTCACGTGCACTCTCTATCCCTCACGCGCACTCTCTCTCTCACGCGTCATCTCTCTCTCTCTCATGCGCACTCTCTCTCTCACGCGCACTCTCTCACTCACGCGCACTCTCTCTCTCTTATGCGCACTCTCTCTCACGCCCACTCTCTCTCTCTCTCTCTTATGCGCACTCCCTCTCTCTCCCTCACACGCACGCTCTGTCTCTCTCACGCGCACGCACTCTCTCTCTCTCGCGCACTCTCTCTCTCTCACGCGCACTCTCTCTCTCTCACGCGCACTCTCTCTCACGCGCACTCTCTCTCTCTCACGCGCACTCTCTCTCTCTCACGCGCACTCTCTCTCACGCGCACTCACTCTCTCTCTCATGTGCACTCTCTCTCTCATGTGCACTCTCTCTCTCACGCACACTCTCTCTCTCTCACGCGCACTCTCTCTCTCTCACGCGCACTCTCTCTCACGCGCACTCACTCTCTCTCTCAGGTGCACTTTCTCTCTCTCAAGTGCACTCTCTCTCTCTCACGTGCACTCTCCCTCACGCGCACTCTCTCTGGTGCACTCTCTCACGCGCACTCTCTCTCTCTCTCTCACGCGCACTCTCTCTCTCACGCGCACTCTCTCTCTTTCTCTCATGCGTACTCTCTCTCTCACGCGCACGCTCTCTCTCTCTCTCAAGCGCACTCTGTCTCTCTCTCACGCGCACTCTCTCTCTCGCGCGCACTCTCTCTCTCTCACGCGCACTCTCTCTCTCTCACGTGCACTCTCTCTCACGTGCACTCTCTAACTCTCTCTCACGAGCACTCTCTCTCTCTCTCACACGCACTCTCTCTCACGCGCACTCTCTCTCGCA
Source organism: Carcharodon carcharias (assembly GCF_017639515.1). Lineage (NCBI taxonomy): Eukaryota > Metazoa > Chordata > Chondrichthyes > Lamniformes > Lamnidae > Carcharodon > Carcharodon carcharias. The sequence goes on from NC_054474.1 coordinate 146,251,994, forward strand.
AGCGCACTCTCTCTCTCAAGCGCACTCTCTCTCTCTCTCTCTCTCTCTCAGGCGCACTCTCTCTCTCTCTCTCTCAGGCGCACTCGCTCTCTCTCTCTCAGGCGCAGTCTCTCTCTCTCTCACATGCACTCTCTCTCCCTCATGCACACTCTCTCACGCGCACTCTCTCTCTCACGCGCACTGTCTCTCTCTCATGCGCCCTCTCTCTCTCTCACGCGCATTCTCTCTCATCACACGCACTCTCACGCACGCTCATTCTCTCTCACGCGCACTCTCTCTCTCTCTCACGTGCACTATCTCTCTCTCTCACGCGCACTCACTCTCTCTCTCAGGTGCACTTTCTCTCTCTCACGTGCACTCTCTCTCAAGTGCACTCTCTCTCTCTCTCACGCGCACTCTCCCTCACGCGCACTCTCTCAGGCGCACTCCCTCACTCTCTCACGCGCACTCTCTCTGTCTCTCACACGCACTCTCTCTCTCTCTCACGTGCACTCTCTCTCTCTCACGCATACTCTCTCTCTCTCTCACGCGCATGTTCTCTCTCTCTCTCAGGTGCACTCTCTCTCTCTCACGCGCACTCTCTCTCACACGCACTCTCTCTCATGTGCACTCTCTCTCACGTGCACACTCTAACTCTCTCTCACGAGCACTCTCTCTCTCTCTCACGCGCACTCTCTCTCTCTCACACGCACTCTCTCTCGCAAGCGCACTCTCTCTCTCAAGCGCACTCTCTCTCTCTCTCTCTCTCTCAGGCGCACTCTCTCTCTCTCTCTCAGGCGCACTCTCTCTCTCTCTCTCAGGCGCACTCTCTCTCTCTCTCACATGCACTCTCTCTCCCTCATGCACACTCTCTCACGCGCACTCTCTCTCTCACGCGCACTGTCTCTCTCTCATGCGCCCTCTCTCTCTCTCACGCGCATTCTCTCTCATCACACGCACTCTCACGCACGCTCTCTCTCTCTCACGCGCACTCTCTCTCACGCGCACTCTCTCTCTCTCTCACGTGCACTATCTCTCTCTCTCACGCGCACTCACTCTCTCTCTCAGGTGCACTTTCTCTCTCTCACGTGCACTCTCTCTCAAGTGCACTCTCTCTCTCATGTGCACTCTCTCTCTCTCTCACACGCACTCTCTCTCTCACACACACTCTCTCTCCCTCTCATGCACACTCCCTCTCTCTCACGAGCACTCTCTCTCTCATGCACTCTCTCTCTCTCACACGCACTCTCTCTCTCTCACACGCACTCTCTCTCTCTCTCACACACGCAGTCTCTCTCTCTCTCACGCGCACTCTCTCTCACGCGCACTCTCTCTCTCTCACGCGCACTCTCTCTCTCACGCGCACTCTCTCTCTCTCACGTGCACTCTCTCTCTCTCTCACGTGCACTCTCTCTCTCACGTGCACTCTCTCTCTCCCTCACGCGCACTCTCTCTCTCCCTCACGCGCACTCTCTCTCTCCCTCACGCACTCTCTCTCTCTCCCTCACGCACTCACTCTCTCTCTCACACGCACTCTCTCTCTCACACGCACTCTCTCTCTCTCACACACACTCTCTCTCTCTCTCACACACACTCTCTCTCTCTCACATGCGCACTCTGTCTCTCTCTCACGCGCACTGTCTCTCTCTCACGTGCACTCTCTCTCTCTCTCTCACACACTCTCTCTCACACGCACTCTCTCTCTCTCTCACGCGCACTCTCTCTCTCACGCACACTCTCTCACGCGCAATCTCTCTCTCTCTCACGCATACTCTCTCCCTCTCTCTCACGCGCACTCTCTCTCTCTCTCACCTGCACTCTCTCTCTCTCTCTCACGCGCACTCTCTCTCACGCGCACTCTCTCTCTCACGCGCACTCACTCTCTCTCTCACACGCACTCACTCTCTCTCTCACACGCACTTTCTCTCTCTCACGTGCACTCTCTCTCAAGTGCACTCTCTCTCTCACGCGCACTCTCCCTCACGCGCACTCTCTCAGGCGCACTCCCTCACTCTCTCACACGCACTCTCTCTCTCTCACACGCACTCACTCTCTCTCTCTCACGTGCACTCTCTCTCTCTCACGCGTACTCTCTCTCTCTCTCACGCGCATGTTCTCTCTCTCTCTCAAGTGCACTCTGTCTGTCTCTCTCTCTCACGAGCACTCTCTCTCTCTCAGGTGCACTCTCTCTCTCTCACGCGCACTCTCTCTCACACGCACTCTCTCTCACGCGCACTCTCTCTCACGCGCACTCTCTGTTTCACGCACACACTTTCTCTCTCTCTCTCTCACGCGCGCACTCTCTCTCTCACGCGCACTCTCTCTCACGCGCACCCTCTCTCTCACGCGCACTCTCTCTCTCTCACGCGCACTCTCTCTCTCTCTCACGCAAACTCTCTCTCTCTCTCACGCAAACTCTCTCTCTCTCTCACGCACACTCTCTCTCTCTCTCACGCGCACTCTCTCTCTCTCACACGCACTCTCTCTCTCTCACGCGCACTCTCTCTCTCACGCGCACTCTCTCTCTCACGCGCACTCTCTCTCTCTCTCACACGCACTCTCTCTCTCACACGCACACCCTCTCTCACACGCACTCTCTCTCTCACACACACTCTCTCTCTCTCTCTCACGCGCGCACTCTCTCTCTCTCACGTGCACTCTCTCTCTCACGCGCACCTCTCTCTCACGCGCACTCTCTCTCACGCATACTCTCTCCCTCTCTCTCTCACGCGCACTCTCTCTCTCTCACGCACACTCTCTCTCTCTCACGCACACTCTCTCTCTCTCACGCACACTCTCTCTCTCACGCGCACTCTCTCTCACGCGCACTCTCTCTCTCTCACGCACACTCTCTCTCTCTCTCACGCACTCTCTCTCTCTCTCTCACGCACTCTCTCTCTCTCTCACGCACACTCTCTCACGCGCACTCTCTCTCTCACACGCACTCTCTCTCTCACGCGCACTCTCTCTCTCTCTCACACGCACTCTCTCTCTCACACGCACACCCTCTCTCACACGCACACCCTCTCTCACACGCACTCTCTCTCTCATGCGCACTCTCTCACATGCACTCTCTCACGCGCACTCTCACTCCCTCTCACGTGCACTCTCTCTCTCACGCGCACTCTCTCTCTCTCACGTATACTCTCTCCCTCGCTCTCTCTCTCTCTCTCTCTCACCTGCACTCTCTCTCTCTCTCACGCGCACTCTCTCTCACGCGCACTCTCTCTCTCTCACGCGCACTCTCTGTCTCACGCACACTCTTTCTCTCTCTCTCTCTCACGCGCGCACTCTCTCTCTCTCACGCGCACTCTCTCTCTCTCACGCGCACTCTCTCTCTCTCACGCATACTCTCTCCCTCTCTCTCTCACGCGCACTCTCTCTCTCTCTCACGCACTCTCTCTCTCTCTCACACGCACTTTCTCTCTCACACGCACTCCCTCTCTCACACGCACTCTCTCTCTCACACACACTCTCTCTCCCTCTCACGCACACTCTGTCTCTCATGCGAACTCTCTCTCCCTCTCACGCGCACTCTGTCTCTCACGCGAACTCTCTCTCTCACCGCACTCTCTCCCTCTCTCATGCGCACTCTCTCTCTCTCACGCGAACTCTCTCTCTCTCTCACGTGAACTCTCTCTTTCACGCGCACTCTCTCTCACGCGAACTCTCTCATGCGCACTCTCTCTCTCACATGCACTCTCTCACGCGCACTCTCACTCCCTCTCACGCGCACTCTCTCTCACGTGCACTCTCTCTCTCTCACGCATACTCTCTCCCTCGCTCTCTCTCTCTCTCTCTCACCTGCACTCTCTCTCTCTCTCACGCGCACTCTCTCTCACGTGCACTCTCTCTCACGCGCACTCTCTCTCTCACGCGCACTCTCTGTCTCACGCACACTCTTTCTCTCTCTCTCTCACGCGCACTCTCTCTCTCTCACGCGCACTCTCTCTCTCTCACGCATACTCTCTCCCTCTCTCTCTCACGCGCACTCTCTCTCTCTCACGCGCACTCTCTCTCTCACGCGCACTCTCTCTCTCTCTCACGTGCACTCTCTCTCTCACGTGCACTCTCTCTCTCTCTCTCACGCACTCTCTCTCTCACACGCACTCTCTCTCTCACACACACTCTCTCTCCCTCTCATGCACACTCCCTCTCTCTCACGAGCACTCTCTCTCTCATGCATTCTCTCTCTCTCACACGCACTCTCTCTCTCTCTCACGCATACTCTCTCCCTCGCTCTCTCTCTCTCTCTCTCTCTCTCACCTGCACTCTCTCTCTCTCTCACGCGCACTTTCTCTCACGCGCACTCTCTCTCTCTCACGCGCACTCTCTGTCTCACGCACACTCTTTCTCTCTCTCTCACGCGCGCACTCTCTCTCTCTCACGCGCACTCTCTCTCTCACGCGCACTCTCTCTCTCTCACGCATACTCTCTCCCTCTCTCTCTCACGCGCACTCTCTCTCTCTCTCACGCACTCTCTCTCTCTCTCACACGCACTTTCTCTCTCACACGCACTCCCTCTCTCACACGCACTCTCTCTCTCACACACACTCTTTCTCTCTCTCACGCACACTCTGTCTCTCATGCGAACTCTCTCTCCCTCTCACGCGCACTCTGTCTCTCACGCGAACTCTCTCTCTCACGCGCACTCTCTCCCTCTCTCATGCGCACTCTCTCTCTCTCTCACGCGAACTCTCTCTCTCTCTCACGTGAACTCTCTCTTTCACGCGCACTCTCTCTCACGCGAACTCTCTCTCTCATGCGCACTCTCTCTCTCACATGCACTCTCTCACGCGCACTCTCACTCCCTCTCACGCGCACTCTCTCTCTCACGTGCACTCTCTCTCTCTCACGCATACTCTCTCCCTCGCTCTCTCTCTCTCTCTCTCTCACCTGCACTCTCTCTCTCTCTCACGCGCACTCTCTCTCACGTGCACTCTCTCTCACGCGCACTCTCTCTCTCACGCGCACTCTCTGTCTCACGCACACTCTTTCTCTCTCTCTCTCGCGCACTCTCTCTCTCTCTCTCACGCGCACTCTCTCTCTCTCACGCATACTCTCTCCCTCTCTCTCTCACGCGCACTCTCTCTCTCTCACGCGCACTCTCTCTCTCTCACGTGCACTCTCTCTCTCACGCGCACTCTCTCTCTCTCTCACGTGCACTCTCTCTCTCACGTGCACTCTCTCTCTCTCTCACGCACTCTCTCTCTCACTCGCACTCTCTCTCTCACACACACTCTCTCTCTCACACACACTCTCTCTCCCTCTCATGCATACTCCCTCTCTCTCACGAGCACTCTCTCTCTCATGCACTCTCTCTCACACGCACTCTCTCTCTCTCACACGCACTCTCTCTCTCTCTCACACATGCAGTCTCTCTCTCTCTCACGTGCACTCTCTCTCTCACGCGCACTCTCTCTCTCTCACGCGCACTCTGTCTCTCACGCGCACTCTCTCTCTCTCTCTCACGCGCACTCTCTCTCTCACGTGCACTCTCTCTCTCTCACGTGCACTCTGTCTCTCACGCGCACTCTCTCTCTCTCTCTCACGCGCACTCTCTCTCTCTCACGTGCACTCTCTCTCTCTCACGTGCACTCTCTCTCTCACGTGCACTCTCTCTCTCCCTCACGCGCACTCTCTCTCTCCCTCACGCACTCTCTCTCTCTCCCTCACGCACTCACTCTCTCTCTCACACGCACTCTCTCTCTCACACGCACTCTCTCTCTCTCACACACACTCTCTCTCTCTCTCACACACACTCTCTCTCTCTCACACGCGCACTCTGTCTCTCTCTCACGCGCACTGTCTCTCTCTCACGTGCACTCTCTCTCACGCACACTCTCTCACGCGCAATCTCTCTCTCTCTCACGCATACTCTCTCCCTCTCTCTCACGCGCACTCTTTCTCTCTCTCACCTGCACTCTCTCTCTCTCTCTCACGCGCACTCTCTCCCTCTCTCTCACGCGCACTCTTTCTCTCTCTCACCTGCACTCTCTCTCTCTCTCTCACGCGCACTCTCTCTCTCACGCGCACTCTCTCTCTCACGCGCACTCACTCTCTCTCTCACACGCACTCACTCTCTCTCTCACATGCACTCTCTCTCACATGCACTCTCTCTCTCTCTCACACGCACTCTCTCTCTCTCTCACACGCGCACTCTCTCTCTCTCATGCGCACTCTCTCTCTCTCACACGCGCGCTCTGTCTCTCTTTCACGCGCACTCTATCTCTCTCATGTGCACTGTCTCTCTCTCACGCGCACTCTCTCTCACGCGCACTGTCTCTCACGCGCACTCTCTCTTTCACGTGCACTCTCTCTCTCTCTCACACGCACTCCCTCTCTCACACACACTCTCTCTCTCACGCACTCTCTCTCTCACGCGCACTCTCTCTCACACCCACTCTCTCTCACGCACACTCTCTCTCTCTCACGCGCACTCTCTCTCTCTCATGCGCACTCTCTCTCTCTCTCTCATTCGCACTCTCTCTCTCACGCTCTCTCTCTCTCTCTCACGCGCACTCTCTCTCTCTCTCACGCGTACTCTCTCTCTCTCACGTGCACTCTCTCTCTCTCACACGCACTCTTTCGCTCTCTCTCACACGCACTCTCTCTCTCTGTCATGCGCACTCTCTCACTCCCTGTCACGCGCACTCTCTCTCTCTCACGCGCATTCTCTCTCTCTCACGCGCACTCTTTCTCTCTCTCTCACGCGCACTCTCTCTCTCTGTCATGCGCACTCTCTCTCTCCCTCTCACGTGCACTCTCTCTCTCTCTCTCACCTGCACTCTCTCTCTCTCACGCGCACTCTCTCTCACGCGCACTTTCTCTCACGCGCACTCTTTCTCTCTCTCACGCGCACTCTCTCTCTCTCTGTCATGCGCACTCTCTCTCTCCCTCTCACGTGCACTCTCTCTCTCTCTCTCTCACGTGCACTCTCTCTCTCTCACGCGCACTCTCTCTCTCTCACGCGCATTCTCTCTCTCACGCATACTCTCTCCCGCTCTCTCTCACGCGCACTCTCCCTCTCTCTCTCACGTGCACTCCCTCTCTCTCTCACGCGCAATCTCTCTCTCACGCATTCTCTCTCCCTCTCTCTCTCACGCGCACTCTCCCTCTATCTCTCACGCGCACTCTCTCTCTCACGCGCACTCTCTCTCTCACGCGCACTCTCTCTCACGCGCACTCTTTCTCTCTCTCACGCGCACTCTCTCTCTATCACGCGCACTCTCTCTCTATCACGCGCACTCTCTCTCTATCACGCGCACTCTCTCTCTATCACGCGCACTCTCTCTCTCTCTCTCACATGCACTCTCTCTCTCACACGCACTCTCTCTCTCTCACACGCACTCTCTCTCTCTCACACGCACTCTCTCTCTCTCTCATACGCACTCTCTCTCTCTCACACGCACTCTCTCTCTCTCACACGCACTCTCACGCACACTCTCTCTCTCACGCGCACTCTCTCTTTCACGCGCAATCTCTCTCTCTCTCACGCATACTCTCTCCCTCTCTCTCTCATGCACTCTCTCTCTCACCTGCACTCTCTCTCTCTCTCACGCGCACTCTCTCTCTCATGCGCACTCGCTCTCTCACGCGCACTCTCTCTCTCACACACACTCTCTCTCTCTCTCTCACGCGCACTCTCTCTCTCTCACACACACTCTCTCTCTCTCTCACACGCACTCTCTCTCTCTCTCACACGCGCACTCTGTCTCTCTCTCATGCGCACTCTTTCTCTCTCACGTGCACTCTCTCTCTCTCTCTCACGCGCACTCTCTCTCTCACGCACACTCTCTCTCTCACGCGCACTCTCTCTTTCACGCGCACTCTCTCTCTCACGCGCACTCTCTCTCACGCACACTCTCTCTCACGCGCAATCTCTCTCTCTCACGCATACTCTCTCCCTCTCTCTCTCACGCACTCTCTCTCTCACCTGCACTCTCTCTCTCTCTCTCACGCGCACTCTCTCTCTCATGCGCACTCTCTCTCTCACGCGCACTCTCTCTCTCACGCGCACTCTCTCTCTCACGCGCACTCTCTCTCTCACGCGCACTCTCTCTCTCACGCGCACTCTCTCTCTCACGCGCACTCTCTCTTTCACGCGCACTCTCTCTCTCACGCGCACTCTCTCTCACGCACACTCTCTCTTTCACGCGCAATCTCTCTCTCTCACGCATACTCTCTCCCTCTCTCTCTCACGCACTCTCTCTCTCACCTGCACTCTCTCTCTCTCTCACGCGCACTCTCTCTCATGTGCACTCTCTCTCTCACGCGCACTCTCTCTCACGCGCACTCTTTCTCTCTCTCTCTCACGCGCATGCTCTCTCTCTCTCACGAGCACTCGCTCTCTCTCACGTGCACTCGCTCTCTCATGCACACACACACTCTCTCTCTCTCTCTCACGCACTCTCTCACGCGCACTCTCTCTCTCACGGGCACTCTCTCTCACGCGCACTCTCTCTCACACCCACTCTCTCTCACACGCACTCTCTCTCTCTCATGCGCACTCTCTCTCTCACGCGCACTCTCTCTCTCTCACGCGCTCTCTCTCACTCTCTCACGCGCACTCTCTCTCTCTCTCACACGCGCACTCTCTCTCTCACACGCGCACTCTCTCTCTCTCACACGCACTCTCTCTCTCGCTCTCTCTCACGCGTACTCTCTCTCACGCGCACTCTCTCTCACGCGCACTCTCTCTCACGCGCATTCTCTCTCTCTCACGCACACTCTTTCTCTCTCTCTCACGCGCACTCTTTCTCTCTCTCTCACGCGCACTCTCTCTCTGTCATGCGCACTCTCTCTCTCCCTCTCACGTGCACTCTCTCTCTCTCACGCGCACTCTCTCTCTCTCATGCGCAATCTCTCTCTCACGCATACTCTCTCTCACGCATACTCTCTCCCTCTCACACGCACTCTCTCTCTCTCACACGCACTCTCCCTCACACGCGTACTCTGTCTCTCACACGCGCACTCTGTCTCTCTTGCGCACTCTCTCTGTCATGTGCACTCTCTCTCTCCCTCTCACGTGCACTCTCTCTCTCTCTCTCACGCGCACTCTCTCTCTCTCATGCGCAATCTCTCTCTCACGCATACTCTCTCTCACGCATACTCTCTCCCTCTCACACGCACTCTCTCTCTCTCACACGCACTCTCCCTCACACGCGTACTCTGTCTCTCACACGCGCACTCTGTCTCTCATGCGCACTCTCTCTCTCTCACGTGCACTCTCTCTCTCTCACGCGCACTCTCTCTCACGCGCACTCTCTCTTTCACGTGCAATCTCTCTCTCTCTCACGCATACTCTCTCCCTCTCTCTCTCACGTGCCCTCTCTCTCTCTCTCTCACACCTGCACTCTCTCTCTCTCTCATGCACACTCTCTCTCTCACGCGCACTCTCTCTCTCTCACGCGCACTCTCTCTCACCCGCACTCTTTCTCTCTCTCTCACGCGCTCTCTCTCTCTCTCACACGCACTCTCTCTCTCTCTCTCACGAGCACTCTCTCTCTCTCTCACGAGCACTCTCTCTCACGTGCACTCTCTCTCTCTCTCACACACACTCTCTCTCTCTCTCTCACGCACTCTCTCAAGTGCACTCTCTCTCTCTCACGGGCACTCTCTCTCTCTCTCTCACACGCACTCTCTCTCATGCGCACTCTCTCTTGCGCACTCTCTCTCTCATGCGCACTCTTTCTCTCTCTCTCACGTGCACTCTCTCTCTGTCATGCGCACTCTCTCTCTCCCTCTCACGTGCACTCTCTCTCTCTCTCACGCGCACTCTCTCTCTCTCATGCGCAATCTCTCTCTCACGCATACTCTCTCTCACGCATACTCTCTCCCTCTCACACGCACTCTCTCTCTCTCACACGCACTCTCCCTCACACGCGTACTCTGTCTCTCATGCGCACTCTCTCTCTCTCACGTGCACTCTCTCTCTCTCACGCGCACTCTCTCTCACGCGCACTCTCTCTTTCACGTGCAATCTCTCTCTCTCTCACGCATACTCTCTCCCTCTCTCTCTCACGTGCCCTCTCTCTCTCTCTCTCACACCTGCACTCTCTCTCTCTCTCATGCACACTCTCTCTCTCACGCGCACTCTCTCTCTCTCACGCGCACTCTCTCTCACCCGCACTCTTTCTCTCTCTCTCTCACGCGCTCTCTCTCTCTCACACGCACTCTCTCTCTCTCTCACGAGCACCCTCTCTCACGTGCACTCTCTCTCTCTCTCACACACACTCTCTCTCTCTCTCACGCACTCTCTCAAGTGCACTCTCTCTCTCTCACGGGCAATCTCTCTCTCTCTCACACGCACTCTCTCTCATGCGCACTCTCTCTTGCGCACTCTCTCTCTCATGCGCACTCTCTCTCCCTCACACGCACTCTCGCTCTCTCACACGCACTCTCTCTCACGTGCACTCTCTCTCTCTCACGCGCACTCTCTCTCTCACGCGCACTCTCTCTCACGCGCACTCTTTCTCTCTCTCTCTCACGCGCACTCTCTCTCTCTCTCTCACACTCTCTCTCTCACACGCACTCTCTCTCTCTCTCACGACCACTCTCTCTCTCTCACGTGCACTCTCTCTCTCTCTCTCACACACACTCTCTCTCTCTCTCACGCACTCTCTCAAGTGCACTCCCTCTCTCTCACGGGCACTCTCTCTCTCACACGCGCACTCTCTCTCACGCGCACTCTCTCTCACACGCACTCTCTCTCACACGCACTCTCTCTCTCTCTCACACGCACTCTCTCTCTCTCACACGCACTCTCTCTCTCTCACACGTGCACTCTCTCTCTCACGCGCTCTCTCTCTCTCTAACGCACACTCTCTCTCTCTGTCTCACGCGCACTGTCTCTCTCTCTCTCACGCGCACTCTCATGCGCACACTCTCACACGCACACTCTCTCTCTCACACGCACTCTCTCTCTCTCACACGCACTCTCTCTCTCACACGTGCACTCTCTCTCTCACGTGCTCTCTCTCTCACGCGCACTCCCTCTCTCTCACGAGCACTCTCTCTCTCTCTCGTCCACTCTCTCTCTCTCTCACACGCACTCCCTCTCTCTCTCACACGCACTCTCTCTCTCTCTCACACACGCACTCTCTCTCTCTCTCACACACGTACTCTCTCTCTCACACGCTCTCTCTCTCTCTCACACGCACTCTCTCTCTCTCACACGTGCACTCTGTCTCTCTCATGCGCACTCTCTCTCTCTCACATGCGCACTCTCTCTCACGCGCACTCTCTCTCTCACGCGCACTCTCTCACGCGCACTCTCTCTTTCATGTGCAATCTCTCTCTCTCTCACGCATACTCTCTCCCTCTCTCTCTCACGTGCCCTCTCTCTCTCTCTCTCACCTGCACTCTCTCTCTCTCACGCGCACTCTCTCTCTCTCACGCGCACTCTCTCTCATGCGCACTCTTTCTCTCTCTCTCTCACGCGCTCTCTCTCTCTCTCTCACACGCACTCTCTCTCTCTCTCACGAGCACTCTCTCTCACGTGCACTCTCTCTCTCTCTCTCACACACACTCTCTCTCTCTCATGCACTCTCTCAAGTGCACTCTCTCTCTCTCGCGGGCACTCTCTCGCTCTCTCACGCGCACTCTCTCTCTCTCTCACGCGCTCTCTCTCTCTCACACGCACTCTCTCTCTCTCACGTGCACTCTCTCTCTCTCTCACACACACTCTCTCTCTCTCTCACGCACTCTCTCAAGTGCACTCCCTCTCTCTCACGGGCACTCTCTCTCTCACACGCACACTCTCTCTCTCATGCGCACTCTCTCTCACGCGCACTCTCTCTCTCTCATGCGCACTCTCTCTCTCTCACATGCACTCTCTCTCTCTCACACGTGCACTCTCTCTCTCTCACACGTGCACTCTCTCTCTCACGCGCTCTCTCTCTCTCTAACGCACACTCTCTCTCTCTGTCTCACGCGTACTGTCTCTCTCTCTCTCACGCGCACTCTCTCTCACGCGCACTCTCTCACGCGCACTCTCTCTTTCATGTGCAATCTCTCTCTCTCTCACGCATACTCTCTCCCTCTCTCTCTCACGTGCCCTCTCTCTCTCTCTTTCACCTGCACTCTCTCTCTCACGCGCACTCTCTCTCTCTCACACGCACTCTCTCTCTCTCACGCGCACTCTCTCTCATGCGCACTCTTTCTCTCTCTCTCTCTCACGCGCTCTCTCTCTCTCTCTCTCACACGCACTCTCTCTTTCTCTCACGAGCACTCTCTCTCACGTGCACTCTCTCTCTCTCTCTCACACACACTCTCTCTCTCTCATGCACTCTCTCAAGTGCACTCTCTCTCTCTCGCGGGCACTCTCTCGCTCTCTCACGCGCACTCTCTCTCTCTCTCACACGCTCTCTCTCTCTCACACGCACTCTCTCTCTCTCTCACGAGCACTCTCTCTCTCTCACGTGCACTCTCTCTCTCTCTCACACACACTCTCTCTCTCTCTCAGGCACTCTCTCAAGTGCACTCCCTCTCTCTCACGGGCACTCTCTCTCTCACACGCACACTCTCTCTCTCATGCGCACTCTCTCTCACGCGCACTCTCTCTCTCTCATGCGCACTCTCTCTCTCTCACACGCACTCTCTCTCTCTCACACGTGCACTCTCTCACGCGCTCTCTCTCTCTCTAACGCACACTCTCTCTCTCTGTATCACGCGTACTGTCTCTCTCTCTCTCACGCGCACTCTCTCTCATGCGCACACTCTCACACGCACACTCTCTCTCACACGCACTCCCTCTCTCTCACGAGCACTCTCTCTCTCTCGTCCACTCTCTCTCTCACACGCACTCTCTCTCTCTCTCACACGCATACTCTCTCCCTCTCTCACGCGCACTCGCTCTCTCTCACCTGCACTCTCTCTCTCTCTCACGCGCACTCTCTCTCTCTCTCACGCGTACTCTCTCACACACGCACTCTCTCTCTCTCTCACACACGCACTCTCTCTCTCACACGCTCTCTCTCTCTCTCACACGTGCACTCTGTCTCTCATGCGCACTCTCTCTCTCACGCGCACTCTCTCTCTCACGCGCACTCTCTCTCTCTCTCACACGCATTCTCTCTCTCTCACGCGCACTCTCTCTCACGCGCACTCTCTCTCACGCACACTCTCTCTCACGCGCAATCTCTCTCTCTCTCACGCATAATCTCTCCCTCTCTCACGCGCACTCGCTCTCTCTCACCTGCACTCTCTCTCTCTCTCACGCGCACTCTCTCTCTCTCACGCGCACTCTCTCTCTCTCACGCGCACTCTCTCTCTCTCTCACACTCTCTCTCGCTCTCTCACGCACTCTCACGCGCACTCTCTCTCTCTCTCACGCGCACTCTCTCTCTCTCACACCCACTCTCTCTCTCTCTCACATGCACTCTCTCTCTCATGCACACTCTCTCACGCACACTTTCTCACGCACACTCTCTCTCTCACGCGCACTCTCTCTCTCACGTGCACTCTCTCTCACGCGCACTCTCTCTCTCACGCGCACTCTCTCTCTCTCTCACACACTCTCTCTCTCTCACGCGCACTCTCTCTCTCTCACACCCACTCTCTCTCTCACACGCACTCTCTCTCTCTCACGTGCGCTCTCTCTCTCACACGCACACTCTCTCTCTCACGAGCACTCTCTCTCTCTCACGTGCACTCTCTCTCTCTCTCTCTCTCACACACACTCTCTCTCTCACGCACTCTCTCAAGTGCACTCTCTCTCTCTCACGGGCACTCTCTCTCTCTCACGCACTCTCATGCGCACTCTCTCTCTCTCTCACGCGCATTCTCTCTCACTCACACCCACTCTCTCTCTCTCACATGCACTCTCTCTCTCACGCACTCTCTCTCTCTCACGTGCACTCTCTCTCTCACACGCACACTCTCTCTCTCACACGCACTCTCTCTCTCTCACACGCACTCTCTCTCTCTCACGTGCACTCTCTCTCTCACACGCACACTCTCTCTCTCACATGCACACTCTCTCTCTCACACGCACTCTCTCTCTCTCACACGCACTCTCTCTCACACGTGCACTCTCTCTCTCACGCGCACTCTCTCTCACGCGCACTCTTTCTCTCTCTCTCACACGCTCTCTCTCTCTCTCTCACACGCACTCTCTCTCTCTCTCACGAGCTCTCTCTCTCTCACGAGCACTCTCTCTCTCTCTCACGAGCACTCTCTCTCACGTGCTCTCTCTCTCTCTCACGCACACTCTCTCTCTCTCATGCGCACTCTCTCTCTCTCTCTCTCACGCGCACACTCTCTCTCACGCGCACTCTCTCTCTCACGCACTCTTTCTCTCTCTCATGCGCACTCTCTCTCTCTCTCTCACGAGCACTCTCTCTTACGAGCACTCTCTCTCTCTCTCACGCGCACTCTCTCTCTCTCATGCGCACTCTCTCTCTCTCATGCGCACTCCCTCTCTCACACGCACTCTGTCTCTCTCTCATGCGCACTCTCTCTCTCACGTGCACTCTCTCTCTCTCACGCGCACTCTCTCTCTCACGCGCACTCTCTCTCTCACACACTCTCTCTCTCTCACACATACTCTCTCCCTCTCTCTCGCACGTGCCCTCTCTCTCTCTCTCACCTGCACTCTCTCTCTCTCATGCGCACTCTCTCTCTCACACGCACTCTCTCTCACGCGCTCTCTCTCTCTCTCACACGCACTCTCTCTCTCACGAGCACTCTCTCTCACGTGCACTCTCTCTCTCTCTCACACACACTCTCTCTCTCTCTCTCACGCACTCTCTCAAGTGCACTCTCTCTCTCTCACGCACTCTCACGCGCACTCTCTCTCTCTCTCACGTGCACTCTCTCTCTCACACCCACTCTCTCTCTCACATGCACTCTCTCTCTCTCTCACGCACACTCTCTCTCTCACGCACACTCTCTCTCTCATGCACACTCTCTCTCACGCACACTCTCTCTCTCACGCACACTCTCTCTCTCACACACACTCTCTCTCACGCGCAATCTCTCTCTCTCTCACGCATACTCTCTCCCTCTCTCTCTCACGCACTCTCTCTCTCTCACGCACACTCTCTCTCTCACGCACACTCTCTCTCACGCGCAATCTCTCTCTCTCACGCATACTCTCTCCCTCTCTCTCTCACGCACTCTCTCTCTCTCACGTGCACTCTCTCTCTCACGCGCACTCTCTCTCTCACGCGCACTCTCTCTCACGCGCACTCTCTCTCTCACGCGCACTCTCTCTCTCACGCGCACTCTCTCTCTCACGCGCACTCTCTCTCTCACGCGCACTCTCTCTCTCACGCACACTCTCTCTCACGCACACTCTCTCTCACGCATACTCTCTCCCTCTCTCTCTCACGCACTCTCTCTCTCACCTGCACTCTCTCTCTCTCTCACGCACACTCTCTCTCATGCGCACTCTCTCTCTCACGCACACTCTTTCTCTCTCTCTCTCTCACGCGCACTCTTTCTCTCTCACGCGCACTCTCTTTCTCTCACGCGCACTCTCTTTCTCTCACGCGCACTCTCTCTCTCACGCGCACTCTCTCTCTCTCTCACGCACTCTCACGCGCACTCTCTCTCTCTCACGCCCACTCTCTCTCTCTCACGCCCACTCTCTCTCTCACACGCACTCTCTCTCTCTCACGTGCACTCTCTCTCACCCGCACACTCTCTCTCTCACACGCACTCTCTCTCACACGCACTCTCTCTCTCTCGCGCGCTCTCTCTCTCTCTCTCACACGCACTCTCTCTCTCTCTCACGAGCACTCTCTCTCACGTGCACTCTCTCTCTCTCACGCATACTCTCTCTCTCTCATGCGCACTCTCTCTTTCTCTCACGCGCACACTCTCTCTCACGCGCACTCTCTCTCTCTCACGCACTCTTTCTCTCTCTCATGCGCACTCTCTCTCTCTCACACGAGCACTCTCTCTCTCACGAGCACTCTCTCCCTCACGTGCACTCTCTCTCTCTAATGCGCACTCTCTCTCTCTCACACGCACTCTCTCTCTCACACACACTCTCTCTCACACGCGCACTCTGTCTCTCTCTCATGCGCACTCTCTCTCACGTGCACTCTCTCTCACGCGCACTCTCTCTCTCACGCGCACTCTCTCTCTCACGCGCACTCTCTCTTTCACATGCAATCTCTCTCTCTCTCACGCATACTCTCTCTCATGCGCACTCTCTCACGCGTACTCTCTCTCTCACGCACACTCTTTCTCTCTCTCTCTCTCACGCGCACTCTTTCTCTCTCATGCGCACTCTCTTTCTCTCACGCCCACTCTCTCTCTCTCTCACGCGCACTCTCTCTCTCTCACGCACTCTCACGCGCACTCTCTCTCTCTCACGCGCACTCTCTCTCTCTCACGCCCACTCTCTCTCTCTCACGCCCACTCTCTCTCTCTCACGCCCACTCTCTCTCTCACACGCACTCTCTCTCTCGCACGTGCACTCTCTCTCACATGCACACTCTCTCTCTCACACGCACTCTCTCTCACACGCACTCTCTCTCACACGTGCACTCTCTCTCATGCGCACTCTCTCTCACGCGCTCTCTCTCTCTCACACGCACTATCTCTCTCTCTCACGAGCACTCTCTCTCACGTGCACTCTCTCTCTCTCACGCACACTCTCTCTCACGCGCACTCTCTCTCTCACGCACTCTTTCTCTCTCTCATGCGCACTCTCTCTCTCTCACGAGCACTCTCTCTCTCACGAGCACTCTCTCTCTCTCTCACGTGCACTCTCTCTCTCTCATGCGCACTCTCTCTCTCTCACACGCACTCTCTCACACACTCTCTCACACGCGCACTCTGTCTCTCTCTCATGCGCACTCTCTCTCTCACGTGCACTCTCTCTCTCACGCGCACTCTCTCTCTCACACGCACTCTCTCTCACACGCACTCTCTCTCTCACACGCGCACTCTGTCTCACTCTCATGCGCACTCTCTCTCACGTGCACTCTCTCTCTCTCACGCGCACTCTCTCTCTCACGCGCATTCTCTCTCTCACGCGCACTCTCTCTTTCACATGCAATCTCTCTCTCTCTCACGCATACTCTCTCCCTCTCTCTCTCACGTGCCCTCTCTCTCTCTCTCTCACCTGCACTCTCTCTCTCATGCGCACTCTCTCACGTGCACTCTCTCACGCGCTCTTTCTCTCTATCTCACTCGCACTCTCTCTCACGCGCACTCTCTCTCACGCGCTCTCTTTCTCTCTCTCTCACACGCACTCTCTCTCTCTCTCACGAGCACTCTCTCTCTCTCACGTGCACTCTCTCTCTCTCTCTCTCTCACACACACTCTCTCTCTCTCTCACGCACTCTCTCAAATGCACTCTCTCTCTCTCACGGGCACTCTCTCTCTCTCTCACACGCACTCTCTCTCATGCGCACTCTCTCTCGCGCACTGTCTCTCTCTCACGCGCACTCTCGCTCTCACGCGCACTCTCGCTCTCACACGCACTCTCGCTCTCACACGCACTCTCGCTCTCTCTCACGAGCACTCTCTCTCTCTCACGTGCACTCTCTCTCTCTCTCTCTCTCTCACACACACTCTCTCTCTCTCTCTCACGCACTCTCTCAAATGCACTCTCTCTCTCTCACGGGCACTCTCTCTCTCATACGCACTCTCTCTCATGCGCACTCTCTCTCTCTCACGCGCACTCTCGCTCTCTCACGCGCACTCTCGCTCTCTCTCACGTGCACTCTCGCTCTCACGTGCACTCTCTCTCTCACGCGCACACTCTCTCACGCGCACACTCTCTCTCTCACACGCACTCTCTCTCTCTCACGCGCACTCTCGCTCTCTCACGCGCACTCTCGCTCTCTCTCACGTGCACTCTCTCTCACGCGCACACTCTCTCTCTCACGCACTCTCTCTCTCACACGCACACTCTCTCTCACACGTGCACTCTCTCTCTCACGCGCTCTCTCTCTCACGCGCACTCTTTCTCTCTCTCTCTCTCTCACGCGCACTCTCTCTCTCTCGCACACGCACTCTCTCTCTCACGCACACTCCCTCTCTCTCACGAGCACTCTCTCTCTCTCGTGCACTCTCTCTCTCTCTCACACACGCACTCTCTCTCTCTCACACGCTCTCTCTCTCTCTCACACGCTCTCTCTCTCTCTCACACGCTCTCTCTCTCTCACACGCTCTCTCTCTCTCACACGCTCTCTCTCTCTCTCTCGCGCGCGCACTCTCTCTCTCTCGCGCACTCTCTCTCACGCGCACTCTCTCTCTCTCACGCACACTCTCTCTCACGCGCACTCTCTCTCAAGCACATTCTCTCTCTCTCACGCACTCTCTCTCACACACTCTCTCCCTCTCTCTCACGCATACTCTCTCCCTCTCTCTCACGCGCACTCTCTCTCTCTCACCTGCACTCTCTCTCTCTCATGCACTCTCACCCACTCTCTCTCTCTCACGTGCACTCTCTCTCTCTCACGCGCACTCTCTCTCTCACGTGCACTCTCTCACATGCACTCTCACTCTCTCACACGCACTCTCTCTCTCTCACACGCACTCTCTCTCACACGCGCACTCTCTCACGCGCACACTCTCTCACGCGCACACTCTCTCTCTCACACGCACTCTCTCTCTCACGTGCACTCTCTCTCTCTCATGCGCACTCTCTCTCTCTCACGCGCACTCTCTCTCTCTCACGCGCACTCTCTCTCTCACGCGCACACTCTCTCTCACGCACTCTTTCTCTCTCTCATGCGCACTCTCTCTCTCTCTCACGAGCACTCTCTCTCTCTCACGAGCACTCTCTCTCTCTCACGCGCACTCTCTCTCTCTCATGCGCACTCTCTCTCTCTCACACGCACTCTCTCTCTCACACGCACTCTCTCTCACACGCGCACTCTGTCTCTCTCTCATGCGCACTCTCTCTCTCTCACGTGCACTCTCTCTCTCACGCGCACTCTCTCTCTCACGCACACTCTCTCTCTCACACGCACTCTCTCTCTCACACGCACTCTCTCTCTCTCACACGCGCACTCTGTCTCTCTCTCATGCGCACTCTCTCTCACGTGCACTCTCTCACGCGCACTCGCTCTCTCACGCGCACTCTCTCTCACGCGCACTCTCTCTTTCACATGCAATCTCTCTCTCTCACGCATACTCTCTCCCTCTCTCTCTCACGTGCCCTCTCTCCCTCTCTCTCTCACCTGCACTCTCTCTCTCATGCGCACTCTCTCACGCGCACTCTCACGCGCTCTCTTTCTCTCACTCTCACACGCACTCTCTCTCTCTCACGAGCACTCTTTCTCTCTCTCTCTCTCTCACGCGCACTCTCTCTCTCTCGCACACGCACTCTCTCTCTCACGCACACTCCCTCTCTCTCACGAGCACTCTCTCTCTCACGCACACTCCCTCTCTCTCACGAGCACTCTCTCTCTCTCGTGCACTCTCTCTCTCTCTCACACACGCACTCTCTCTCTCTCACACGCTCTCTCTCTCTCTCACACGCACTCTCTCTCTCTCACACGCTCTCTCTCTCTCACACGCTCTCTCTCTCTCTCGCACGCGCTCTCTCTCTCTCTCGCGCGCGCACTCTGTCTCTCTCGCGCACTCTCTCTCACGCGCACTCTCTCTCTCTCACGCACACTCTCTCTCACGCGCACTCTCTCTCATGCACATTCTCTCTCTCTCACGTGCACTCTCTCTCACGCGCACTCTCTCTCTCTCTCACGCATACTCTCTCCCTCTCTCTCACGCGCACTCTCTCTCTCTCACCTGCACTCTCTCTCTCTCATGCACTCTCACCCACTCTCTCTCTCTCACGTGCACTCTCTCTCTCTCACGCGCACTCTCTCTCTCACGTGCACTCTCTCACACGCACTCTCACTCTCTCACACGCACTCTCTCTCTCTCACACGCACTCTCTCTCACACGCGCACTCTCTCACGCGCACACTCTCTCTCTCACACGCACTCTCTCTCTCACGTGCACTCTCTCTCTCTCATGCGCACTCTCTCTCTCTCACGCGCACTCTCTCTCTCACGCGCACACTCTCTCTCACGCACTCTTTCTCTCTCTCATGCGCACTCTCTCTCTCTCTCACGAGCACTCTCTCTCTCTCACGAGCACTCTCTCTCTCTCACGCGCACTCTCTCTCTCTCATGCGCACTCTCTCTCTCTCACACGCACTCTCTCTCTCACACGCACTCTCTCTCACACGCGCACTCTGTCTCTCTCTCATGCGCACTCTCTCTCTCTCACGTGCACTCTCTCTCTCACGCGCACTCTCTCTCTCACGCACACTCTCTCTCTCACACGCACTCTCTCTCTCACACGCACTCTCTCTCTCTCACACGCGCACTCTGTCTCTCTCTCATGCGCACTCTCTCTCACGTGCACTCTCTCACGCGCACTCGCTCTCTCACGAGCACTCTCTCTCTCTCACGTGCACTCTCTCTCTCTCTCTCTCTCTCACACACTCTTTCTCTCTCTCACGCACTCTCTCAAATGCACTCTCTCTCTCTCTCACGGGCACTCTCTCTCTCTCTCACATGCACTCTCTCTCATGCGCACTCTCTTTCACGCACTCTCTCTCTCTCACGCGCACTCTCTCTCACGCGCACTCTCGCTCTCTCACACGCACTCTCTCTCTCTCTCACGTGCACTCTCTATCATGCGCACTCTCTCTCTCTCACGCGCACTCTCTCACGCGCACACTCTCTCTCTCACACGCACTCTCTCACACGCACTCTCTCTCTCACACGCACTCTCTCTCTCTCACGCGCACTCTCTCTCTCTCACGCGCACTCTTTCTCTCTCTCTCTCACGCGCACTCCCTCTCTCTCACGAGCACTCTCTCTCTCTCGTGCACTCTCTCTCTCTCTCTCACACACGCACTCTCTCTCTCTCACACGCTCTCTCTCTCTCTCACACGCTCTCTCTCTCTCTCACACGCACTCTCTCTCTCTCGCACGCGCTCTCTCTCTCTCTCACACGCGCACTCTGTCTCTCACGCGCACTCTCTCTCACGCGCACTCTCTCTCTCTCACGTGCACTCTCTCTCTCTCTCACGCATACTCTCTCCCTCTCTCTCACGCGCACTCTCTCTCTCTCACACGCACTCTCTCTCTCTCACACCCACTCTCTCTCTCTCTCACATGCACTCTCTCTCTCTCATGCGCACTCTCTCTCACACGCGCACTCTCTCACGCGCACACTCTCTCTCTCACACGCACTCTCTCTCTCACACGCACTCTCTCTCTCTCACACGTACACTCTCTCTCTCACGCGCACTCTCTCTCTCACCTGCACTCTCTCTCTCTCTCACGCACTCTCACGCGCACTCTCTCTCTCTCACGCGCACTCTCTCTCTCTCACACCCACTCTCTCTCTCTCTCTCACATGCACTGTCTCTCTCTCACACGCACTCTCTCTCTCTCACGTGCACTCGCTCACATGCAATCTCACTCTCTCACACGCACTCTCTCTCTCTCACACGCACACTCTCTCACACGTGCACTCTCTCTCTCACGCGCACTCTCTCTCACACGCACTCTTTCTCTCTCTCTCACACGCACTCTCTCTCACGTGCAATCTCTCTCTCACGCATACTCTCTCCCTCTCTCTCACGCACACTCTCTCTCTCTCTCACGTGCACTCTCTCTCTCGCTCTATGTCACGCGCATTCTCTCTCTCGCTCTCTCTCACGCGCACTCTCTCTCACGCGCACTCTCTCTCTCACGCGCACTCTCTCTCTCGCTCTATGTCACGCGCATTCTCTCTCTCGCTCTCTCTCACGCGCACTCTCTCTCACGCGCACTCTCTCTCTCACGCGCACTCTCTCTCTCACGCGCACTCTCGCTCTCTCCCACACGCACTCTCGCTCTCCCTCTCACGCGCACTCTCGCTCTCCCTCTCACGCGCAGTCTCTCTCACGCGCACACTCTCTCTCTCTCACGCGCACTCTCTCTCTCTCGCGCGCACTCTCTCTCTCACGCGCACTCTCTCTCCCATGTGCACTCTCTCTCTCTCACGCGCACTCTCTCTCACGTGCACTCTCACTCTATCTCTCTCACATGCACTCTCTCTCTCACGTGCACTCTCTCTCTCACGTGCACTCTCTCTCTCTCACGTGCACTCTCTCTCTCTCACGCGCACTCTCTCTCTCTCTCACGAGCACTCTCTCTCTCACGCGCACTCTCTCTCTCTCATGCGCACTCTCTCTCTCTCACACGCACTCTCTCTCTCACACGCACTCTCTCTCACACGCCCACTCTGTCTCTCTCTCATGCGCACTCTCTCTCTCTCACGTGCACTCTCTCTCTCACGCGCACTCTCTCTCACGCACACTCTCTCTCACGCACACTCTCTCTCTCACACGCACTCTCTCTCTCTCACACGCGCACTCTGTCTCTCTCTCATGCGCACTCTCTCTCACGTGCACTCTCTCTCTCTCACGCGCACTCTCTCTCTCACGCGCACTCTCTCTTTCACATGCAATCTCTCTCTCTCACGCATACTCTCTCCCTCTCTCTCTCACGTGCCCTCTCTCCCTCTCTCTCTCACCTGCACTCTCTCTCTCATGCGCACTCTCTCACGCGCACTCTCACGCGCTCTCTTTCTCTCACTCTCACACGCACTCTCTCTCTCTCTCACGAGCACTCTCTCTCTCTCACGTGCACTCTCTCTCTCTCTCTCTCTCTCACACACTCTTTCTCTCTCTCACGCACTCTCTCAAATGCACTCTCTCTCTCTCTCACGGGCACTCTCTCTCTCTCTCACATGCACTCTCTCTCATGCGCACTCTCTCTCGCGCACTCTCTCTCTCTCACGCGCACTCTCTCACGCGCACTCTCGCTCTCTCACACGCACTCTCTCTCACGTGCACTCTCTCTCTCTCATGCGCACTCTCTCTCTCACGCGCACTCTCTCACGCGCACACTCTCTCTCTCACACGCACTCTCTCACATGCACTCTCTCTCTCACACGCACTCTCTCTCTCTCACGCGCACTCTCTCTCTCTCACGCGCACTCTTTCTCTCTCTCTCTCTCACGCGCACTCCCTCTCTCTCACGAGCACTCTCTCTCTCGTGCACTCTCTCTCTCTCTCTCACACACGCACTCTCTCTCTCTCTCACGCGAACTCTCTCTCTCACACGCGCACTCTGTCTCTCACGCGCACTCTCTCTCTCTCACGCGCACTCTCTCTCTCTCACGCGCACTCTCTCTCTCTCTCACGCATACTCTCTCCCTCTCTCTCACGCGCACTCTCTCTCTCTCACGCGCACTCTCTCTCTCTCACACCCACTCTCTCTCTCTCTCACATGCACTCTCTCTCTCTCACGCGCACTCTCTCTCACACGCGCACTCTCTCACGCGCACACTCTCTCTCTCACACGCACTCTCTCTCTCACACGCACTCTCTCTCTCTCACACGTACACTCTCTCTCTCACGCGCTCTCTCTCACGCGCACTCTTTCTCTCTCTCTCTCTCACGCGCACTCTCTCTCTCTCTCACGTGCACTCTCTCTCTCTCTCACGCGCACTCTCTCTCTCTCACGAGCACTCTCTCTCTCTCGTGCACTCTCTCTCTCTCTCACACACGCACTCTCTTTCTCTCACATGCTCTCTCTCTCTCTCACACGCACTCTCTCTCTCTCACACATGCTCTCTCTCTCTCACACGCTCTCTCTCTCTCTCTCACGCGCACTCTCTCTCACACGCACTCTCTCTCACGCGCACTCTCTCTCTCACACGCACTCTCTCTCTCACGCGCACTCTCTCTCTCATGCACACTCTCTCTCTCTCACGCACATTCTCTCTCTCTCACGTGCACTCTCTCTCACGCGCACTCTCTCTCTCACGCATACTCTCGCCCTCTCTCTCACGCGCACTCTCTCTCTCTCACCTGCACTCTCTCTCTCTCTCACGCACTCTCACGCGCACTCTCTCTCTCTCACGCGCACTCTCTCTCTCTCACACCCACTCTCTCTCTCTCACCTGCACTCTCTCTCTCTCTCACGCGCACTCTCTCTCTCACGCGCACTCTCTCTCTCACGCGCACTCTCTCTCTCACGTGCATTCTCTCTGTCACACGCACTCTTTCTCTCACGCGCACTCTCTCTCTCTCACGTGCACTCTCACTCTATCTCTCTCATGCGCACTCTCTCTCTCACGCGCACTCTCACTCTATCTCTCTCACGCGCACTCTCTCTCACGCGCACTCTCTCTCTCTCACACGCAAACTCTCTCAATCTCTCTCACGTGCACTCTCTCTCTCTCACACGCACTCTCTCTCACGCGCACTCTCTCTCTCTCACGCGCCCTCTCTCTCTCACGTGCACTCTCTCTCTCACGCGCACTCTCTCTCTCACACGCACTCTCTCTCTCACACGCACTCTCTCTCTCTCACACGCGCACTCTGTCTCTCTCTCATGCGCACTCTCTCTCACGTGCACTCTCTCTCTCACGCGCACTCGCTCTCTCACGCGCACTCTCTCTCACGCGCACTCTCTCTCACGCGCACTCTCTCTTTCACATGCAATCTCTCTCTCTCACGCATACTCTCTCCCTCTCTCTCTCACGTGCCCTCTCTCCCTCTCTCTCTCACCTGCACTCTCTCTCTCATGCGCACTCTCTCACGCGCACTCTCACGCGCTCTCTTTCTCTCACTCTCACACGCACTCTCTCTCTCTCTCACGAGCACTCTCTCTCTCTCACGTGCACTCTCTCTCTCTCTCTCTCACACACTCTTTCTCTCTCTCACGCACTCTCTCAAATGCACTCTCTCTCTCTCTCACGGGCACTCTCTCTCTCTCTCACATGCACTCTCTCTCATGCGCACTCTCTCTCGCGCACTCTCTCTCTCTCACGCGCACTCTCTCACGCGCACTCTCGCTCTCTCACACGCACTCTCTCTCTCTCTCACGTGCACTCTCTCTCTCTCATGCGCACTCTCTCTCTCTCACGCGCACTCTCTCACGCGCACACTCTCTCTCACACGCACTCTCTCACACGCACTCTCTCTCTCACACGCACTCTCTCTCTCTCACGCGCACTCTCTCTCTCTCACGCGCACTCTCTCTCTCACGCGCACTCTTTCTCTCTCTCTCTCTCTCACGCGCACTCCCTCTCTCTCACGAGCACTCTCTCTCTCTCGTGCACTCTCTCTCTCTCTCTCTCACACACGCACTCTCTCTCTCTCACACGCTCTCTCTCTCTCTCACACGCTCTCTCTCTCTCACACGCACTCTCTCTCGCACGCGCTCTCTCTCTCTCTCGCACGCGCTCTCTCTCTCACACGCGCACTCTGTCTCTCACACGCACTCTCTCTCTCTCACGCGCACTCTCTCTCTCTCACGCGCACTCTCTCTCTCTCTCACGCATACTCTCTCCCTCTCTCTCACGCGCACTCTCTCTCTCTCACGCGCACTCTCTCTCTCTCACACCCACTCTCTCTCTCTCTCACATGCACTCTCTCTCTCTCACACGCACTCTCTCTCTCTCACACGCACTCTCTCTCACACGCGCACTCTCTCACGCGCACACTCTCTCTCTCACACGCACTCTCTCTCTCACACGCACTCTCTCTCTCTCACACGTACAATCTCTCTCTCACGCGCTCTCTCTCTCACGCGCACTCTTTCTCTCTCTCTCTCTCACGCGCACTCTCTCTCTCTCTCACGTGCACTCTCTCTCTCACGCGCACTCCCTCTCTCACGCGCACTCCCTCTCTCTCACGAGCACTCTCTCTCTCTCGTGCACTCTCTCTCTCTCACACACGCACTCTCTTTCTCTCACATGCTCTCTCTCTCTCTCACACGCACTCTCTCTCTCTCACACATGCTCTCTCTCTCTCACACGCTCTCTCTCTCTCTCACGCGCACTCTCTCTCACACGCACTCTCTCTCACGCGCACTCTCTCTCTCTCACACGCACTCTCTCTCTCACGCGCACTCTCTCTCTCATGCACACTCTCTCTCTCTCACGCACATTCTCTCTCTCTCACGTGCACTCTCTCTCACGCGCACTCTCTCTCTCACGCATACTCTCGCCCTCTCTCTCACGCGCACTCTCTCTCTCTCACCTGCACTCTCTCTCTCTCTCACGCACTCTCACGCGCACTCTCTCTCTCTCACGCACACTCTCTCTCTCTCACACCCACTCTCTCTCTCACCTGCACTCTCTCTCTCTCTCACGCGCACTCTCTCTCTCACGCGCACTCTCTCTCACGCGCACTCTCTCTCTCACGTGCATTCTCTCTGTCACACGCACTCTTTCTCTCACGCGCACTCTCTCTCTCTCACGTGCACTCTCACTCTATCTCTCTCATGCGCACTCTCTCTCTCACGCGCACTCTCACTCTATCTCTCTCACGCGCACTCTCTCTCTCACGCGCACTCTCTCTCTCTCACACGCAAACTCTCTCAATCTCTCTCACGTGCACTCTCTCTCCCTCACACGCACTCTCTCTCACGCGCACTCTCTCTCTCTCACGCGCCCTCTCTCTCTCACGTGCACTCTCACTCTATCTCTCTCACGTGCACTCTCTCTCTCACGTGCACTCTCTCTCTCACGTGCACACTCTCTCTCTCACGCGCACACTCTCTCTCTCACGCGCACACTCTCTCTCTCACGCGCACACTCTCTCTCTCACGCGCACTCTCTCTCTCACGCACTCTTTCTCTCTCTCATGCGCACTCTCTCTCTCTCACGAGCACTCTCTCTCTCTCACGAGCACTCTCTCTCTCTCATGCGCACTCCCTCTCTCTCACACGCACTCTCTCTCTCACACGCACTCTCTCTCACACGCGCACTCTCTCTCTCACACGCGCACTCTCTCTCTCACACGCGCACTCTCTCTCTCACGTGCACTCTCTCTCTCACGCACACTCTCTCTCACGCACACTCTCTCTCTCACGCACACTCTCTCTCTCACACGCACTCTCTCTCTCACACGCACTCTCTCTCTCACACGCGCACTCTGTCTCTCTGTCATGCGCACTCTCTCTCACTTGCACTCTCTCTCTCTCACGCGCACTCTCTCTCTCACGCGCACTCTCTCTCACGCGCACTCTCTCTTTCACATGCAATCTCTCTCTCTCACGCATACTCTCTCCCTCTCTCTCTCAAGTGCCCTCTCTCTCTCTCTCTCACCTGCACTCTCTCTCTCATGCGCACTCTCTCACGCGCACTCTCTCTCACGCGCTCTTTCTCTCTCTCTCACACGCACTCTCTCTCTCTCTCACGAGCACTCTCTCTCTCTCTCACGTGCACTCTCTCTCTCTCACACACTCTTTCTCTCTCTCACGCACTCTCTCAAATGCACTCTCTCTCTCTCACGGGCACTCTCTCTCTCTCTCTCACATGCACTCTCTCTCATGCGCACTCTCTCTCGCGCACTCTCTCTCTCTCACGCGCACTCTCTCTCACGCGCACTCTCGCTCTCTCACACGCACTCTCTCTCTCTCTCACGCGCACTCTCTCTCTCTCTGTCAAACACATTCTCTCTCTCTCTCTCATGCACACTCTCTCTCACGCACACTCTCTCTCACACGCGCACTCTCTCATGCGCACACTCTCTCTCTCACACGCACTCTCTCTCTCACACGCACTCTCTCTCTCTCTCACACGTACACTCTCTCTCTCACGCGCTCTCTCTCTCACGCGCACTCTTTCTCTCTCTCTCTCTCTCACGCGCACTCTCTCTCTCTCTCACGTGCACTCTCTCTCTCACGCGCACTCCCTCTCTCTCACGAGCACTCTCTCTCTCTCGTGCACTCTCTCTCTCTCTCACACATGCACTCTCTTTCTCTCACATGCTCTCTCTCTCTCTCACATGCACTCTCTCTCTCTCACACATGCTCTCTCTCTCTCACACGCTCTCTCTCTCTCTCATGCGCACTCTCTCTCTCTCTCACACGCACTCTCTCTCTCTCACGCGCACTCTCTCTCTCACGCGCACTCTCTCTCTCACACGCACTCTCTCTCTCTCACGTGCACTCTCTCTCTCATGCACACTCTCTCTCTCTCACGCACATTCTCTCTCTCTCACGCGCACTCTCTCTCTCTCTCACGCATACTCTCTCCCTCTCTCTCATGCGCACTCTCTCTCTCTCACCTGCACTCTCTCTCTCTCACGCAATCTCACGCGCACTCTCTCTCTCTCTCACGCGCACTCTCTCTCTCTCACACCCACTCTCTCTCTCTCACATGCACTGTCTCTCTCTCACACGCACTCTCTCTCACGTGCACTCTCTCTCTCACATGCACTCTCACTCTCTCACACGCACTATCTCTCTCTCTCACACGCACTCTCTCTCACACGTGCACTCTCTCTCTCACGCGCACTCTCTCACGCGCACTCTTTCTCTCTCTCTCACGCGCACTCTCTCTCTCACGCACACTCTCTCTCTCACGCACACTCTCTCTCACGCGCAATCTCTCTCTCACGCATACTCCCTCTCTCTCATGCGCAGTCTCTCTCTCTCTCACGCGCACTCTCTCTCTCGCTCTATGTCACGCGCATTCTCTCTCTCGCTCTCTCTCACGCGCACTCTCTCTCACGCGCACTCTCTCACGCGCACTCTCGCTCTCTCCCACGCGCACTCTCTCTCTCCCTCTCACGCGCACTCTCTCTCTCTCTCTCACACGCACTCTCTCTCACGCGCACACTCTCTCTCTCTCACGCGCACTCTCTCTCTCTCTCGCGTGCACTCTCTCTCTCTCTCGCGCGCACTCTCTCTCACGCGTTCTCTCTCTCTCTCTCACGCGCTCTCTCTCTCACTCTCTCACGTGCACTCTCTCTCTCATGCGCACACTCTCTCTCTCTCACACGCACTTTCTCTCTCTCTCTCACGCGCACTCTCTCTCACGTGCACTCTCTCTCTCTCATGTGCACTCTCTCTCTCTCATGTGCACTCTCTCTCTCATGTGCACTCTCTCTCTCTCACACACTCTCTCTCTCTCACACGCACACTCTCACGTGCACTCTCTCATGCGCACTCTCTCTCTCATGCGCGCTCTCTCTCTCTCTCACGCACTCTCTCTCTCTCTCTCTCTCACGCGCTCTCTCTCTCTCTCACGTGCACTCTCTCTCTCATGCGCACACTTTCTCTCTCTCACACGCACTTTCTCTCTCTCTCTCACGCACACTCTCTCTCTCTCACACGCACTCTCTCTCTCTCTCACGTGCACTCTCTCTCACACACACTCTCACGCGCACTCTCTCTCACGCGCACTCTCTCTCATGCGCGCTCTCTCTCTCACGCGCTCTCTCTCTCTCTCTCACGCGCTCTCTCTCTCACTCTCTCATATGCACTCTCTCATGCGCACACTCTCTCTCTCTCACACGCACTTTCTCTCTCTCACGCGCACTCTCTCTCTCTCACGTGCACACTCTTTCTCTCTCTCACCGGCATTCTCTCTCTCTCTCTCACGCGCACTCTCTCTCTCTCACGCGCACTCTCTCTCTCTCACACGCTCTCTCTCTCTCTCACGCGCTCTCTCTCTCTCTCTCACGCGCTCTCTCTCTCACTCTGTCACGTGCACTCTCTCTCTCTTTCTCACGCACACTCTCTCTCACACGCGCACTCTCTCACACGCGCACTCTCTCTCTCACGCGCACTCTCTCTCACGCGCACTCTCTCACGCGCACTCCCTCTCACATGCACTCCCTCTCACATGCACTCTCTCTCTCTGACGCACACTCTGTCTGATGCGCACTCTCTCTGATGCGCACTCTGTCTCTCTCTCTCTCATGCGCACTCTCTCTCTCTCACACGCAAACTCTCTCAATCTCTCTCACGTGCACTCTCTCTCTCTCACACGCACTCTCTCTCACGCGCACTCTCTCTCTCTCTCACGTGCACTCTCTCTCTCTCACACGCACTCTCTCTCACGCGCACTCTCTCTCTCTCTCACGTGCACTCTCTCTCTCTCACACGCACTCTCTCTCACGCGCACTCTCTCTCTCTCTCACGCGCACTCTCTCTCTCTCACGTGCACTCTCTCTCTCTCACGTGCACTCTCTCTCTCTCTCACGCGCACTCTCTCTCTCACGCACACTCTCCCTCACGTGCGCACTCTCTCTCACATGCGCACTCTCTCTCACGCGCACTCTCTCTCACGCGCACTCTCTCCCTCACTCGCACTCTCTCTCTCTATCTCTCACGCGCACTCTCTCTCTCTCACGCGCACTCTTTCTCCCTCTCTCTCACGCGCACTCTTTCTCTCACGCGCACTCTCTCTCTCTCACGCGCACTCTCTCTCTCTCACGCACACACTCTCTCTCTTTCTCACGCACACACTCTCTCTCTCTCTCACGCGCACTCTCTCTCTCTCAAGCGCACTCTCTCTCTCTCACGCGCACTCTCTCTCTCTTTCTCACGCACACTCACTCTCACACGCGCACTCTCTCACACGCGCACTCTTTCTCTCTCTCTCTCACGCACACTCTCTCTCTTTCTCACGCGCACTCTCTCTCTCTCACGCGCTCTCTCTCTCCCTCACGCGCACTCTCTCTCCCTCACGCGCACTCTCTCTCTCACACGCATTCTCTCTCTCTCTCACGCGCACTCTCTCGCTCTCACGCGCACTCTCTCGCTCTCACGCGCACTCTCTCGCTCTCACGCGCACTCTCTCACTCTCACGCGCACTCTCTCTCTCACACGCACACTCTCTCTCATGGACATTCTCTCTCTCTCTCTATCATGTGTACTCTCTCTCACGTGCACTTTCTCTCACTAACGCGCACTCTTTCTCTCTCTCTCACGCGCACTCCCTCTTTCTCACGCGCACTCTCGCTCTCGCACGCGCACTCTCTCTCACGCGCACTCTCTCTCTCACGTGCACTCTCTCTCTCCCTCACGCACACTCTCTCTCTCACACGTGCACTCTCTCTCACGCGCACTCTCTCTCTCTCACGTGCACTCACTCTCTCTCTCTCACGCGCGCTCTCTCTCTCTCTCACGCGCGCTCTCTCTCTTTCTCACGCGCACTCTCTCTCTTTCTCACGCGCGATCTCTCTCATGCGCGCTCTCTCTCTCACGCGCACTCTCTCTCTCACGCGCACTCTCTCTCTCACGCGCACTCTCTCACGCGCACTCTCTCTCACGGGTATTCTCTCTCTCTCATGCACACTCTCTCTCTCACGTGCACTCTCACGCGCACTCTCTCTCTCTCTCTCACGCGCACTCTCTCTCACGCGCACTCTCTCTCTCACGCGCACTCTCTCTCACGCGCACTCTCTCTCTCATGCACACTCTCTCTCTCATGCACTCTCTCTCTCTCACGCGCACTCTCTCTCTCTCACGCACACTCTCTCTCTCACGCGCACTCTCTCTCTCACGCGCACTCTCACGTGCACTCTCTCTCTCACGCGCACTCTCTCTCTCTCACGCGCACTCTCTCTCTCTCTATCTCTCAGGCGCACAGTCTCTCTCTCTCACGCGCACTCTCTCTCTCTCTCACGTGCACTCCCTCTCTCTCACGCGCACTCCCTCTCTCTCTCACGCGCACTCTCTCTCTCTCACGCGCACTCTCTCTCTCTCACGTGCACTCTCTCCCTCTCTCATGCGCTCTCTCTCTCACTCTCTCACGTGCACTCTCTCTCTCTCACGCGCACTCTCTCTCACGCGCACTCTCTCGCTCTCATGCGCACTCTCTCTCACGGGTATTCTCTCTCTCTCACGCGCACTCTCCCTCTCTCACGCGCGCTCTCTCTCTCTCACGCGCGCTCTCTCTCTCTCACGCGCGCTCTCTCTCTCTCTCACGCGCACTCTCTCTCTCTCTCACGCGCACTCTCTCTCTCTCTCACGCGCACTCTCTCTCACGGGTATATTCTCTCTCTCATGCACACTCTCTCTCTCACGCGCACTCTCACGCGCACTCTCTCTCTCTCACGCGCACTCTCTCTCTCACGCGCACTCTCTCCCTCACGCGCACTCTCTCTCTCTCTCACGCGCACTCTCTCTCACGGGTATTCTCTCTCTCTCATGCACACTCTCTCTCTCACGCGCACTCTCACGTGCACTCTCTCTCTCTCACACGCACTCTCTCTCTCTCACGCACACTCTCTCTCTCACGCGCACTCTCACGTGCACTCTCTCTCTCACGCGCACTCTCTCTCTCTCTCACGCGCACTCTCTCTCTCTCTCACGTGCACTCCCTCTCTCTCACGCGGACTCCCTCTCTCTCACGCGGACTCCCTCTCTCTCACGCGCACTCCCTCTCTCTCTCACGCGCACTCTCTCTCTCTCACGCGCACTCTCTCTCTCCCTCTCTCATGCGCTCTCTCTCTCACTCTCTCACGTGCACTCTTTCTCTCTCTCACGCGCACTCTCTCGCTCTCATGCGCACTCTCTCTCACGGGTATTCTCTCTCTCTCACGCGCACTCTCCCTCTCTCACGCGCACTCTCTTTCTCTCACGCGTGCTCTCTCTCTCTCTCACGCGCGCTCTCTCTCTCTCTCACGCGCGCTCTCTCTCTCTCTCACGCGCGCTCTCTCTCTCTCTCACGCGCGCTCTCTCTCTCTCACGCGCGCTCTCTCTCTCTCACGCGCACTCTCTCACGCGCACTCTCTCTCTCTCATGCGCACTCTCTCTCACGGGTATTCTCTCTCTCTCACGCGCACTCTCCCTCTCTCACGCGCACTCTCCCTCTCTCACGCGCGCTCTCCCTCTCTCACGCGCGCTCTCTCTCTCTCACGCGCGCTCTCTCTCTCTCACGCGCGCTCTCTCTCTCTCTCACGCGCGCTCTGTCTCTCTCTCACGCGCACTCTGTCTCTCTCTCACGCGCACTCTGTCTCTCGCTCCCTCTCACGTGCACTCTCTCGCTCTCTCTCACACGCACTCTCTCTCTCTCTCACACGCACTCTCTCTCTCTCACACGCACTCTCTCTCTCACACGCACTCTCTCTCTCTCACACGCACTCTCTCTCTCTCACGTGCACTCT